>NW_015162512.1:168521-178715 GCF_001447785.1 Gekko japonicus | reverse complement strand
CTACCGCCCCGGCCGGCCTGCCGGCTCCGGGGAGGAGGCGGCGGCGGCGAGGCCTCTCCTCCCCGGCTGGCCTCCCCCCCTCCCCACCCACCCGGCCGGTGGCAGCATTCGCAGAGCGTCTCCTGTGCACGCACAGGAGACGCTCTTGCACTTTCGGGGGGATTTAAACATCCCTCCGATTTTTTTTTTAACTTTTTTTATTTTTGTGCACATGTGGGGACTGCCCCACATGTGCACAAACCTCCCCCTGCCCCCCAAGTGCCCCCAAAGTGCAGATATAGATATCCGCACGGAGGGGGCAACTTGGGTATTAGTATAAGGATAAGCATTGAACCATCTATGTATTGTAATCATAAGTATAGCATTGTAAGGTTTGACAAATGGGCCAATCAGGTAAGCCTTGCCTTTCGGCGGGAACCACTCTTATTGGTCCTAAGCCCTGTGTTCTCATTGGTTAGTATTCATGTGTTGGGCGTGGTTTTGCCCGTTCCAATCCTTTATAAGTCAGCCTGTTCTACGATTGATTGTCTCGTGTTGCCTGCGTTCCGGACTTCTACAATAAAGCTGAATCGCTTTGTTAAATGAGCTGCGCGAAGCCTCATACATAACAACCTGCCTCTGAATTTGGGGAGCGTCCCAAGGGTCTGCCGCGGAAGAGCTGGATTCAAGTCCAGTAGCACCTTACAGACTTTCGGGCTATAAGCTTTCGAAAGTCAACGTTCTCTTCATCGGATACAAAGGGGGGGGACAGAGATCCCCGGGTCCAGTCAGGAGGCGGGAGGGGGTGTTGCGCAGACGGGAGCCAGGATGCAAAGGTGCAATGCGAAATGTAAGCCGCTCGATTGGGGCAGGGGAGAAAGGGCTAGAAAATTTGCATCCGTAGTGAGACAAGATCCCTATATCCCTATTCAGTACTTGGTGGTTCGGGGTGTGTGTGTGTGTGTTCTCAATTATTCATTGAATTTAGAGGACTTGGAACTCCTGAAGAAGTGAGCAGTGACCCATGGAATCTCGTACCCTGCCACAAATGTTCTTACGTCTTTAAGGTGCCTACCCTGATCTACCTGGAGCTTTGTGTAACGCTTGTTGGAAGCGGAGGACTGGGCACCACCCCCCCCCCCGCCTCAGCCTCCAGACTACGGGGCAGGAGAGTCAGATAGCTAGATGGTCAGATTACGCTTCCTTCCTGTGTTTACCCTTCTGCCACTGTCCCTTTGAAGTCGGCTGATAGATCTTGGGGAAACTGCCTCTCCTTCCTTCCCTTTCGTCCTCTCCCAACACACACGTCTTGCCTACACCAAGAGGAGGAGGAGGAGACTGGGTTTATACCCCGCCCTTCACTACCCAAAGGAGTCTCAGAGTGCCTTACAATCTCCTTTCCCTTCCCCTCCCCCCAACAGGTGGGGTTGAGAGAGCTCTTTCGAGATGTGCTCCTGAGAGAACTTGTGACTGACCCAAGGTCATACCAGCAGCTGCATGTGGAGGAGTGGGGAATCAAACCCGGTTCTCCCAGATTGGAGTCCGCGCTCTTAACCACTACACTAGAGGGAGGAAACGCTGTCCCCGTCTTGACATCATGACATAGATGGCTCTCTTCCCATCTGTGTCCATCCTTAGTAAGATAGACTAGCGTACTATCCTATCTCTAAGCTTTCCTATCTAGAATGTAGTTCCAAAATAAATAGGCTTTTATTAGTCTGAAATGTGGCCCTGTAACTTTGTGACTAAGCTTGGATACTTGGCACAAAGACACTCCTGCGTGTGCAGCTTTAACAAACTCTGCTGAACTAGCTCTGGGAACTGGGCCAACCTATACCTGCTCTCCCAACAATGTTTTGTGTAATGTGATGTCACAGCTGACATATGGCGACCCCATAGTGGTTTTGAGGCAAGAGACATTTAGAGGTGGGTTTGCCATGGCCTGCCTCTGCATTGCGACCCTGGACATTCTTGGTGGTCTCCCATCCAAGTACTAACCTGGGTCGACCTCACTTAGCTTCTGAGACATGACAAGACCAGGCTAGCCTGGGTTATCCAGTTTAGAACCAGGCTTTTCTTTCTCTGCAGCTAAGCCTCCCACCCCATTTCAGACATTTCAAGGTGTCCTAGCACTCATCACGAATAACGTTCACGTCTGTGGGTATTCTGCAGGAAAGCAACAACAAATCAAACCCCCATTTTGGGACACATTGTAAACCACAGTGACTCCATCTTGGGTCCCTGGTATAGTGCCCAGAGAGTTACTGCAGGGTTGCAAGTTATTTAATTTTCACGCCGTTTTGCTGCGGATGATTTATGCAAAGGAGTGTTCCCTTCCCACAGTCACCTTTGCACAGCTTTTTAGCCAATTTATACTTTTTCATCCTCGGCTTTGCAAAGCTTTTCACGGCTGAGCTCCAATAATACTTTTATTATGGCAGAGTTTGCCATGTGCGTTATTGCCAAGGTTACCAGTGACTCTGTACTTATATTTTAAATAATAACCTGAATTTGCCTCGATGGTGACTCTACTGTTTTCAATTGCCTTATGGTGGGGACGTAAAAAGAGTATCCAGCCATGAGGAAGTGGCAGATAAGCCAGTCAAATGACAGCAGCTTCCCTGTTATCTTTCTTTCCTTATACCAGTGATGGCAAACCATTTAGAGACCGCGTGCCCAAACTGCGACCCAAACCCCACTTATTTATTGCAAAGTGCCAACACGGCAATCTAACCTGAATACTGAGGTTTTACTTTAGAAAAAACAACTCATACATTGACTTAAGAGGATCCAAACAAAGTAAGGAAAGCAATCCCAAAGGCTTTCATTTACTTAAAATTATTTGGCAGAGAATTCGACACTTTAATGATGGTCTAGGCCTGGCTCGGGCGATGGCACGCGTGCCCACAGAGAGGGCTCTGAGTGCCACCTCTGGCATCCGTGCCATAGGTTCGCCACCACTGCCTTATACCAAGGAAGCACGGCTGTTGTTCTTGTGGAAGAGGATGTGAAGCAGAGGCATTTGTAACGCAAATAAGCACTCTGGCCAGTTCTCCTTTTAAGAAACCAGTGGAAGCACAAACTGCTTTTAAGACTCATCAAAAGTCCTTGTGGTAACTCAAAGACGAAAACATTTGTAATGTAGCGCACTGTTCACTTCATCAGCTGCCAAATGCCCCCATAAAGTGGTTAGTTACGTATACCTTGAGCACAGAGAAAAAGAAATTGCGATTGTCAAAAAAACACCCTCTTTTCTCCATACACTTAGGGTTGATGTACCCACACTCTTAGACAGGGTTGCCGGCTCCAGGTTGGGAGAGATTTGGGAGGTGGGGTATAATGCCTTAGAATCCACCTTCCAAAGGGGCCGTTTTCTCCATGTGACCTGATCTCCGTTGCCAAGATATCTCTAGATAGGGTTGCTAGGTGAGGCTGACAAATGGGACTTACCAGGAGCCTCTGGGAGGGGGGAGGGGGGAGGGAGGGCCCAGGAGAGTTCTAAGTGATCAGCGGTTGCATTTAAAGGGACGGTGTTCCTTTTAAATGCTTTCCCTCAATTGGAAATATGGAGAATGGGGGCACCTTATTTTGGGACTCATAGAATTGGACCTTCTGGTCAAATCTTTTTGAAAGGGGGGGGGGGTTGAGGAGAGGCACCAGCAGCTATGCTGAATTTTTTATGCCTCTACCTCAAAAAGCAGCCCCCTAGAGCCCTAAACACCCCCAGATCGATTCTCCATTATACCCTTTGGGGATCGGTCTCCGTAGGGTATAATGGAGCACCCAGCAGCTATTTCTCTCCCCACCCCCACTTTCTGATAACCCTGAAGTAGGGGGAGGGGCTCCAAACGGGGGGATCCCCTGCCCCCAACTGGGGATTGGCAACCCTACCTCTAGACACCACCTGGAGTTTGGCAACACTACCCTTAGTGCCCAACTGATGTTGCAAACGACACGAGTTCTCCACGGCGACTTGCAGCTGTCTTGTAGCTGCTAGGTCCTGGAGGCAACTCAAGAGTAAACATGCGTCAGAGCATGATGAGGACTGCTGCACAGGGGAAGGAGGAATTCCTGCCTTCTCTCCTGTGCTTTCTTCAGGGGCTGAAACAGTTCAGGGGTGACAGGTGGGAGTGTTATTTTCCAGCATTCAAAATGGCACCCACGACTCCGACTCCAGGGGTACCACCACCGCCACCGCCTCAGGATTCTCAGTCCGCAGCATGACGTGCATTCATTAATTTCACAAACACGGAATTTTCCCTCCGATAACTCTACCCCAGCAAAGAACCTCGATCGTCCAATCAACTGCTGCTTTCCCCCTTTCCTCACGCTCTTCTGTATACGCCAGACCATGAAGCTTTTCTTTTTCTTTATTTAAGTGCACTTCATTAATTGACTCTGACATTTCCCATCTGCCTGAAACTAGGTTCCTGTGGGAACCGGCTTCATCGCGTGCTGTCCTCTTGGCCTGTCTTCCACACTGACTAAAAATATTTTCCGTACACGCAGAAAGCGGGCTGGGAGCCTAGCAAACTCTGTGTCCCCCCCCCCACAGCCACCCCCCCTTTCAGACCTTCCCATCTGCCCATCCTTCCATCTGTCTGTCCATCTGTGCGTCCGACTCCGTAGATCAAGTCCAGCCAATTCCAAAGAGCCAGTTGGGGATGGGGGAAGGGGGAAAACAGTTCAGATAATGAAGGGTCGACGCTCCGACAAGCTGGTTTGCGAAAAAAAATCAGAGTGGCTCGCCAGCTACCCTTCCACTGTGTCTCCCCTGACCCCACGGCAAGGAAGCAAGGGGGAGACTTTCAAATATCGAGGTTTGCTAACGTCTGGTTGAGGACGGAAGATCGCCTGGAATCACGCCTGATCTTCAGACGACAGAGATCAGTTCTCCTGGACAAAATGGCAGCCTTGGTGGACCCTATGGAATTATACCACCCCGAAGTCCCTCCCCTCTGCAAACCCCACCCTCCCCAAGCTCCACCCCCAAATCTTCCAAGCATTTCCCAACTTGCAGTTGGCAGCCCTACGAAATATCACCGTCTAGACCACACCGTCTTACCCCACTCCCTACCCCCCCAGGTCCCAACCCCATAAGAACTACCTTGCAACAGCAGAGCCACTCAATTCTCGCCAAATGAGGTATCAGGATTACAAAGCTGGAACGCGGCTATGCACTGTGTTTATGAGGAAGTGAGACTGTACGAAAGGCACTTCCTCAAAGCTTCTGCAAAAGAGACGTGTGTGTGTGTGTGTGGGAGGCGGAGGCTTGCCTTTATGCAGTTGCCAACCTTCGGGTGGGGCCTGGAGCTGTCCTATAATTATAAATAGAATTATAAATAGGGTTGCCAGGTCTTATAAATAGGGTTGCCCAGTCCCGGGACCTTCTGGTGCTCACGCAAAGCATGCGTTCCGCAATGACGTCACCTGGAAGTCATTGCGCTGGGCACATAGTGCAGAGGATGCTCTAGCATTTTTTTGGGGGGGAACTCTATGGTCACCATAGAGTTTTAACCCAAATGCCAGAGTGTTCCCCGCACGACGTGGCCAGCATGATGATGTCGCCTCTGGGTGATGTCATCGTGCCAGGCATGCCAGGCGCCACGGGGCTCTTCAGGGGCGGGGCTGGCTGTCAACGGATTGGGGCCCCCAAAAGTGGGGGAACCCTAGCCCCCCTCGGGGAGATGGCAACCCTAATGATAAATGATCTCCAAAGATCATTTATAAGGTTGAGGAGAATAAACCAATTCAGGGGGGTGTTTCTGTTGCGGGGGGTGTTTCTGTTGCGGAATTAGGGCCTGGACTGAGCGCCAGTCCTCTGCTATTTCAATTTCTATAGCAATTAGCCTCTACTGTTGAATCTTTGGTTCTGTTTCCCAGGAGGCTACAGGGCTCCACTAGTCCTGTGGCCTTCTGGTACCAATAACCCTGTCCATGATTCTCGCCTTAGAGGACATTTATACAATCCAGGAGTTCGTGGTGTCACTGTCAGAATCAAAATGGATAAGACCAGGGGTCATTTCCTGCGGGAGCGCACAGGAGCAGAGCTCCGGCAGTAAGGAGCCCAGGGGGCGGGCACATGCAACAAGCCCCGCCCCCTGTTCCCAGCACCCCTCAGTCGGGCCACGAGGAGCAAGAAGCAGCCAGGTAAGTTGCAGAGGCCCCCCCCCTGCCTTCAGGTACAAGCTCTCCCTCCTCTGTGAGGGCAGATCTGCATGTCCCCCCCCCCAGCTAGCAATCCGAAACAGTCCAGTGGCACCTTTAAGACCAAGTTTTATTCAGATAGAAGCTCTCCCTCCTCTGCGAGGACAGATCTGCACATCCCCCCCCCAATAGCTAGCAATCCAAAACAGTCCAGTGGAACCTGAGCGGTGAGCTCCTGCACCTCTTTTTCTACGAAATGACCCCTGGATAAGACTATCTGAAACTAGCTTCTTGACGCTCCTCGACTTTCTGTGAGCTTCCTGATGCCAGAGATGGAGAGAACGGGGGAGGGACTTGGGTCAGTACATCGGGTCAGTTCAAGTCAATTCTAGCCTGCGTCATATCCATGGTAGTCCTACATGACAGGTACATCAGTCAGAACGTTATCAGCTATAGGTCCAAGAAAGATATATCTCTCTGATTTACTAATGGGAAGGGGCTGGCCATCAACAGTTCCATGTGAGACCTTGGTGGCCAGTCCAGAACATTCTGAGTTTTATAAAAAGGTTTCCCTTCCTCGAAAGCCAGTTGACTCTGACTCTAGGGGGTGGCACTCATCTCCGTTTCCAAGAAGAGAAGAAGAAGAAGAGATTGGATTTATACCCCGCCCTTCTCTAACCAAAGGTGTCTCAGAGTGGCTTACAATCTCCTTTCCCTCCCCCTCCCCACAACAGACACCCTGTGAGGTAGGTGGGGCTGAGAGAGCTCTGACAGAAACTGCTCTTTTTCAGGAACAGCTCTGACAGAACTATGCCTTGCCCGAGGTCATCCAGCAGGTGCAAGTGGAGGAGTGGGGAATCAAACCTGTTTCTTCCAAATTAAAATCTGTGCACTTAACCACTACACCAAACTGGCTCGAGCCAAAGAGCCAACGCTGTCCGAAGACTTCTCTGTGGTCATGTGGCCGGCATGACTAAACGCCGAGGTGCACGGAACGCTGTTACCTTCCCACCAAAGCAGTACCTATTTATCTACTTGCAATTTCTTGCTTTCGAACTGCTAGGTTGGCAGGAGCTGGGGCCAGAGACGGGAGCTCACTCCGTCATGCGGCAACTCGGGGTCTCGAACTGCTGAACTACCAACCTTCTGGTCTGCAACTCAGTGTCTTAACCTCTGAGCCACCACGGCTCTCTGAGTTTTATACAAGTGCACTATTTTAAGTATTGGGTTGAAATATTCTGTAAAAAGGTAACGGTAAAGGTTCCCTTGCTCAAAAGCCAGTCGAATCCGACTGTAGGGTTGCGGTGCTCATCTCCGTTTCAAAGCCGAAGAGCCAGCGCTGTTTGAAGACGTTTCCGTGGTCATGTGGCTGGCATGACTAAACACCAAGGCGCAAGGAACGCTGTTACCTTCCCACCGAAGTGGTACCTATTTATCTACTTGCAATTTCTTGCTTTCGAATGGCTAGGTTGGCAGGAGCTGGAACTAGAGACGGGAGCTCACTCCATCATGCAGCACACCCGGGTCTCGAACTGCTGAACTACTGAGTACTGAAATGCTATAAAGTGTTTTCTGTCTTAAGAGTGTACGATGGAATAAAATGACCTTTGTTTAAGAACCATTGCTCTCTCTCTATACTAGATTCAGTCCCTTGCCAGTCTCCACCCAACCAATGAAAGAACTCAGGGAAACGGGGGGGGGGGGGGGATATCCCAGGAAAAGGACTTGACCTCCAGAATCCCGCAACAGTTTCCAAGCGCTGAATTAAGGTAACACTGCCCCCCTGTGGAAAGAGCTGGAAAAGCTCAGTCGCTCCTTTTCTTTCTGGCTCTTACCTCCTTGAGGTTTTCGTAGTTCGGGACGGAGATGCCCAAGGTGGCCCGGAACATTTCTATGACCGCACGATATACAAACTCGTACTGCTCCTGCCAACAAGAAGAGGCGATGGGTTTGATAAGGGAGCCGCCATTTGTCTCCACATAAAAACCTGCTCTCGAGGTTCAGATGCCATCTAGTGTCACACGGAATCTGTAGATACTTGATTATATAAAAGTGGTGTAGCTCTTAGGGTTGCCAACTGCCTGGAAGGGGGGGGATGTCCCGTCACTTTAGTAAAGGTAAAGGTTCCCCTTGCTCTAAAGCTAGTCGAATCCGACTCTAGGGATGCGGTGCTCATCTCCGTTTCCAAGCCAAAGAGCCAGCGCTGTCCGAAGACGTTTCCGTGGTCATGTGGCCGGCATGACTAAACACCAAGGCGCACGGAACGCTGTTACCTTCCCACCGAAGTGGTACCTCTTTATCTCCTTGCGATTTCTTGCTTTCGAACTGCTGGGTTGGCAGGAGCTGGGGCCAGAGACGGGAGCTCACTCTGTCATGCGAGGCTTAATGGGATGTTTTGTTCCAGAGGCTGTTATTCCACCACCCTCCATGCCATGAAAAGCGTCACTTGCCCATTCCCACACATTAAACCTCTATTAACGAGTCAGGACATGGTCCTCCGGGTCTGTTGGCCACCCTAGTCTGTCAGACAAAGTCAAGAGGATGCCCAGGAGACCAGGGGAGAGTGACATATTAATCCTGGAGCCAAGGAATATGTACCCCCCCCACCTCAGAGGTCTCTCTGAGTAAATTCTCTTTATATATTTTTCAAACACATCATATGCAGATCCCCACAAAATTCTTTAAGATACGCCTAACATTATTCTTCCCAACTTCCCTTGTCGTTCAAACTTATTCCGTTGTATAACTTCCGATCCAGGGCAGTACTTCGGATCTCACTGATTCAGTGGAGAACGTCAAGTTCCAAAAATTATAGTCTTGCCAGGCCCCAGGCGACGCCTGGAGATCTCCTAGGGTTGCCAAATGTGAAATTCTTACCGGCGGGGGATCGTCCGGCCGGTCCGGGAGCTGCTGGGGGATGTGCGCACACGCGCTGCCAGGACGTCAC
Organism: Gekko japonicus; assembly: GCF_001447785.1. Classification (NCBI taxonomy): domain Eukaryota; kingdom Metazoa; phylum Chordata; class Lepidosauria; order Squamata; family Gekkonidae; genus Gekko; species Gekko japonicus. The sequence continues at coordinate 169,642 of NW_015162512.1, read as the reverse complement.
CCGGAAGTGACGTCACACGCTGGGCGGGGCCACGCCGTTTGAGGGGAAAACAAAGAGTTTTCCTCTCAAATGGCTGCCATTTGAGGGGAAAACTCTTTGTTTTCCCCTCAAATGGCGTGGCTCCGCCCCCAGCGTGTGATGTCACTTCCGGGTGACGCGCACGCGGGGGTGGGGTTTCCCCCGGGCCCCGATTCCGGCGCGCCGGGAATCGGGGCTCCGAAATGGGGGATTCCCCGCCCCCCGGCTGCATTTGGCAGCCCTAAGATTAGGTCCTGGGAAATGCACATTCAGGCCGAAAAACTCCCCTGTGGGAAGGTGTTAGCTGTCGGTTGGGGACGCCCCCCTCCCCAGGCTCCACCCCCCCCAATCTCCAGGTACTTCCCGATCTGGAGCTGGCAAACCTATTAATAAATGGTGTCCATCGCTGTTTGAAAATCCCCCCCCCATCTTGCTTGACCATAACTCTTTTGTCCACTAATGTTACATCCCAAATCCTCCGTTACTAGTAATCCAAACCTGGTAGATCTTTCCAGTGTTTGCTGCCAGCATAGTAGTAACAAGCAGCAGTCATACTGAACGCCAAGGACTTTTTGGCAATATATCGAAATCCTAACAAAGAAAGCAAAGCCCCTTATTTTTAGCCCTTTGCCAGTAAATGTCAGGCATCCTTGGCTTCGAAACTGTGGCAGTGAGCTGGCCTGTCCATTAGGCAGATCTAGGGGATTGCCTAGGGCACTGGGCGAAGGCTAGGGACGCCAGCCTCCAGGTGGGACCTGGGGATCCCCCGGAATGACAGCTCATCTCCAGACTAACAGATCAATTCCCCTGGAGGAAATGGATGCTTCGGAGGGTGGGCTCCTTGGCACTGTACCCCACTGAAGTCCCTGTCCTCTCCAGGCTCCATTCCCAAATCTCCAACCTGGATCTGGCAACCTACCCCCCTGTCCCCTGCCGGTGGCCATGTTGGGTCAGGCCAATGGATAGGGTTGCCAAGTCGTACCTTAAGCCGCGACTACGTCACCCGCGACTACGTCACTCGAACCATAGAAGCTCACTGGGCGATCTTGGGCCAGTCACTCTCTCTCGGCCTACCTCAGGGCCATAGCTAGGTGGGGGCCCTC
>NW_015162512.1:166735-168497 GCF_001447785.1 Gekko japonicus | reverse complement strand
TGCTCATCTGGGAATCCATGCGCGCGCGCAAAGCGTGCGCCGCAATTACGCCACCCAGAAGTGACGCAATCACGTCGGCCACGTTGGGGGCGGGGCCACAATCATCCGAGGGGAAACCATAGAGTTTTCCCTTGGATGATTGTGGCTCTGCCACCAACGTGCCCGATGTGATTGTGTCACTTCCGGGTGACGTGCTGATGCCGGGCATGTCGTGTGCTTTGGGAGTGGGTTCCCCCCCGGGGCCCGATCCTAGCCCCCGGGGCAGTGCCCCCTCCCGGATCTGCAACACTCCTCTCCCTCCCCTTCACTGCATGGTGCCAGGGTGGGGCGTTCTTCCCTCCCTGCCTGCAAAGCCTCGCCAGTTCTTCCAACGGCCTTAATTCCATTAACACACCTAATTTTATTGGTGTGTTAATTCAATTAGCCCCGCTAATTGAATTTGTGCTCTCCGGTGCCTCCCTGAAGAATCCGTAGCTACAGGCCTGGCCTACCTGCCTCACAGGGTTGTTGTGAGTAGTAAAGAATGACGTTGTGAGGTACTTTGGGTCCTCACTGAAGGAGAAGAGCAGGGTATAAGTATCTAAATCATAATAAAGATGGAGAGTGTCCGCCTCACTTCTGTCCCCCCATACTGAGAGTCAAGTTTGCTGGCGTAGCTGTTAACACAACGAAGGGTGTTAAATATAGCAGAGCGGGAATGAGGAAGGAAGCGAGGCCTGTGGACTCACCTGGGTCTGAACCGCAGCCGGCCGCTGCTTCCTCATTTCTAGGACGACATCAAAAATGCTGAAGTGTGGAGGGATTCTCTGAAAAACAGGAGAGAGTGTGGCACCAGGGGATACTCCAGGGGAACACTGGCAAAGTTAAGTATTTTAGTCAGGCCCTCTTCATTTCCCCCTCGGTTTTACTAGCCCTCAGTTCACTCAGGGTTCCCCACCGCTCACACGAGGGTGTCCTAAGGCAGGGGTCGAGAGAACGTGAGAGGGCAAAGGAAACAGGAACGTTTCCCTGGGAACCAACCTCTTGGGAGGCCAATATCATCTTCTCCCTAGTCTTTTTTTCTAAGACTGATTGAATACTGCTGCCCTGGGAAACTAAGCAGGGTCGGCCCTGGCTAGGATTTGGATGGGAGACCACCAAGGAATACCAGAGTTGTGACGGGGAGGCAGGCGATGGCAAACCACCTCTGAATGTCTCTTGCCCTGAAAACCCTACAGGGTTGATACAAGTCGGCTGCGACATGACAGTTTCCACTACCACCACTGAATGGAGAATCAGGTAGTGGACGTGTGCCTGGTTCATACATGCAAAGCAGGGAGGTGACAGAGTGCTGAAGTCAATCGAATGGACAGACGGCAGGTGGGGAATCCCATTTTGGAATGCGTCTATGCGTCCCTATGTTATAAACTCCCCACAAGCAGAAAGCCAGCAAGAAAGGCCTTTTCTTCCTGCTGTGCTACTTTTCTGTTTCCGTGGAGTTTTTGTCCCCCCCCCCCCCTAATGCGAAGGAACTTTCAAAGCTGGAATCAATCACGTCCAGTTTGAAGCAGTGGAGTCCATTCTACCATCTCAGGGTTCTGACACCTTATTATTTATTTATTTATTATCCCGCCCTCCCTGCCAAGGCAGGCTCAGGGCGGCTTACAGAGTATATGTTAAAACAGCAGAAAATGTTAAAACACAAGATTTAAATAAAACCACAACATATAAAATAAAACACATCACAAGGTGCTAGTACAATCATAAACGACGGCGGCATTCT
>NW_015162512.1:165271-166628 GCF_001447785.1 Gekko japonicus | reverse complement strand
GGATGCCACAGAAAAGGCCCTGGCCCTCGTGTATAGAAATATTGATTTCTAAATGTCTCCTGCATTCTCCTGTTCTGTCTTTTGGTAACAGGCTGTGCCTTATTTCCTGTTACAAGCCAAATGGTAGGCCCCATGGCCTCAATTGCATGCCATAAACCCACATTCTTCACACTTCCATGCTGGAAGCTAGGCCTACATGCAAGAGCTCACGTAGCCGATGGAGAAGCTGGAGTTGGGGGCCATGTGACTGCAGGCGTGGTTTCCAAACTTCCAGCCTATCCCCACTTGTACCCGTGACAACCAAAAAATTGGCCACACACCCTGCTACTCCTGATTGGCTGATGGCCACAGCTAGTCATGATTAGATTGGGGTTTAATTGTCTGGTCCCTTGGGAGAGAGACTCTCTCTGTCCCTTGCTCTTGTTCTGCTCTTGCTTCTGTTGTTGCCTGTTTATTGCACCTGGACATGTGCTCCCTGGAAGAGACAAAGGACTGCTTTGTGCCTTAGAGCACATGGAGGGCAAAGATGGGATTGTTCCTAAAAATCCCTTGGCACCTAACTGGACTGTATCCTGGACACTTTTGGAACATGGACACTGTACTGGTAATTATGCATATCTCTAATGTGTAGTTAAGGCAAACTGCCTTAGGCTTGTTATTTTATAAACTCTATGGTCTGTTGCTAAGTTCTGTCCTGAATAAAAACTTATTCTTGTTTCTAAATGGTCTCTGATGTTGTAACTGGGATTCCATTTCCCGTGCCTACCTGGCCACACGCTACCATTGAGCATTAAGTGTACATCTCTGGGAACGAGGTGCGAATGTGTTAAGCCCTAGATGCCAGCTGAGAGATCTGGATCTCTGCTCTGAGCTGGAGGGGATTATAGAATACTGAGAGATTCTGGTGGCATATTGTTCTGAAATCCAGAGAGGGTAGCCTACCTCTCTGGGTTGTTGTTAATGTATTGTAAAAGTATAGGATTCCCTCCCATTCCTGGACAGGCTTGAGGGGCAAATACCTATACACCTCGTCACAGCTAGCCTGGCTTCTTTAGGGCCTGGAATGTGTGAACCAGACTTTGGGAGTGGTAGCACTCTAGGCTGACTCACTTCAGGCCTCCTTTGAAAAGGCCACATTTTTGAAAACTGCCCTTGCACAAGAAGGAAACAGTATTGCATGTAGTGAGCTAGCACATCAGCAAAAAAAGCTATATTCAACTTTTAACTCAGATGGGTTAGATTCCTACCTGCAAGGAGCTTTTTTTAAAAAAAAGAAAAACAACACGGGGAAACATGACCCTCTTGTAGCACTTTGAAATAGTCATCTCAAATTCTAGAACCTCCCCCTGCTTTCATG
>NW_015162512.1:152992-165216 GCF_001447785.1 Gekko japonicus | reverse complement strand
CAGCTGGGAACTCACAAAGAAAGCTCCTGAACATGCCCTGGTCACACCCCATAGGAAAAGTATGCAAAAAGATGCTGGGTGTGGACTGGGCTTCTGGGGTTGGGCAACAGAGACCTGACATTTCCCCGAAGGATCAGGAATTCTCACTGCTTCCAACAGTGATCATTGAAGTACGTCTGCACCCCTTCATTTGTATACCCGGAGCCATAGAGATTTATTTTCTGTAGCAGCCATTGGCCGTAACAGAAAACGAAGAAAAGGGGTAAACAGGAAAGACAGGCACATCAAAGGGGAACACAGCGTCTCTCCCTGCCTACCGAAAAGCATAATTTAAAAGTATGGTCTGTGACGCAGGCTGGTGACGGAGAATAGCTTTGAAGTGGTGTGAGCCGTCATTCCCGGGGGATAGTTACCATCCTTCTTTTATCGTCCTCTTGGCTCTTTCCACGGTTCCCAGCCTCACTTTCCCAGCCGCGAGGACAGGCACAGACGCTTCCTGCCTCCGGACCTGGAGCATCAAGACTCAAGCTCTCGACTTTCCCACCCGTCCAGCAGGGAGTCGGCTTGTACCAAAGAAAGAGCCCCGCAGGCCATCAAAGATTCCTGTTGAATGGCAGTGGGGCTTGTCATCACCAGGGCTATTTTTGGGCAGGAACGCACAGGAACGGAGTTCCGGCTGGCTCCCAAGTTGGCCACGCCCAGCAAGAACTCATTATCATAATAGGCCACACCCAACAGCAGGAACTCATTAGGATTGGCTACATTAGGGGTGTGTGGCCTAACATGCAAAGGAGTTCCTGCTTCAAAAAAAGCCCTGGGTTTTGACAACAAACAAGGTAAACAGAATAAGAAGCAAAAGGTGGGTGTGGCTGGATGACCACACTTCTGGTAACACGGGGGTGTGGCCTAATAGGCTAATGAGCTCTGTTGTCATGGGTGTGGCCTAATATGCTAATGAGTTCCTGCTGTTGGGTATGGCCTATTATGCTAATGAGTTCCTGCTGGGCTTTTTCTACAAAAAAAGCCCTGGTCATCACTATGTGACAAGCTCGACTTGCATAAAAAAGATCCAGGTCACATTTATCTTTTCGATCTAGGTTTGCCAGGTCTTAACCTGCATCCCGGTGGAGGGCTCCAGCCTGGCTCCCGGAAGTGATGTCATTGCGCCAGGCATGTCGTTCAGGGGACGCTCTAGCATTTGGGTAAAAATCTCTATGGTTGCCACAGAGTTTTTACTCAAATGATGGCGCGTCTCCCACACAAGAGCCTGGTATGATCACGCTGGGCATGTTGGGCGTAATGGGGTTCTTCGGAGGGGGAGGCTTCCATCCCGGCCAGCTGGCCAGCGGCAGATTGGGGCCCCTGACAGTGGGGAAAAACCCGCCCCCATCGAGGGGATGGCAACCAATGCTCCCTCTAAGCCAGAGCTGTCAAACTCATTTGTTACGAGGGCCGGATCTGACAGAAATGTCACTTTGTTGGGCCGGGCCAGGTGTGCCATAAAACATAATGCCAGGTACCAGAGATACAAACTGTATAAAGGACAGCAGCTGGTAAGCTCCGAGTTGGTGTATCCTCACTGCAAGGCCCCATGGATACGGAGGGGGGATGGAGAGGAAAACCCACATAGGCAGACTGGGGAGGCAGCAGTGTAGCCCTGGGCAGATGTCCCCACGATGCTTGACTGCTGCAGACGAGGCTGTTCTGCCGTGCTGAAGCCACAATGGAGTGGCTCTGCATGTTCCCTGCAGCACCCCCTCCCTTTCACCAGTTGCTCGCGGGCCATGTAAGAGCCCTGGACGGGCCAGTTCTGGCCCCCGGGCCGTATGTTTGACACCCCTGCTCTAAGCCGTGGAGCCCCGTGAGCAACAATTCTACTCTGTGAGCTACCAGCATTAAAGTTGTGAGCAGGCAGGTGATTTGGCTACTGCATAAATGAGTTTGCGCTGGACTGGAGCCATCCCTTCCTGAGCTAAGACAAAAACGTGTGAGCCGGAGGGTGAAAAACGGTGAGCTGGCTCACACGAACTCAGCTCAGAGGGAACACTGGTGGAAACCCTATTTCGACCCGAGCATCATCAAAAACTGTTTTGCTCGTTTCCTTTTCCTCCCAGAATCCCCCTCCCTCCTCCCCCAGCTAGGCAAGAATGGATCTGACTTGGAAGCCCAACACGCATCAGAACCAATGTTCCCTCTAAGCTGTGGAGTCTGGTGAGCAAAAATTCTACTTTGTGAGCTACTGGCATTAAAGTTGTGAGCGAGCAGTTTGGCTACTGCATAAATAGTTTGCTCTGGAGCCATCCTTCCCGAGCCAAGACAAAAATGTGTGAGCCGGAGGCTAAAAAACTGTGAGCTAGCTCACACTAACTCAGCTAAGAGGGAACACTGATCAGAACTCCAGTTTATGTGCGGGTGATCCATGCACATGCTCCCCCTCCTGAAGCGGGGGCCAGCGTCAGAGTACACTAAGATGGGGCTGCTGCCCGGGGCCAAGGCTTCTGGCAGGGCCCCCACACACAATTGTTTGCTAGCGCTCCACTGGGTTCGGCAATACCTGGAGATTTTGGGGGTGGACAGTGAGGTTTGGGGAGGGGGGGAACCTCAGTAGGGTCTAATGCCATAGAGTCCACTTCCAAAGGGGCCATTTTCTCCAGGTGAACGGATCTCTGCAACCTGGAGGTCAGTTGTAATTCCGGGAGGTCTCCAGCCACCACCTGGAGACTGGCAACCCCAGCTCCACTGTGTTCCCAGCTACACAGACTGCCTAGGGCCACTGGGGAAAGGCAGCGGCGAGCATGGGCAGTGAGAGAGCTCACAGGTGGGCAGGGGAAGGACACACAGCCAGTTGGGAGGCATGCGGTGGGTGGGAGGGAGAGGGGGCCCCGGGGGGGGGGGGAGCAGTGCTCCCTCTAAGCTGCGGAGTCCTGCGAGCAAAAATTCTACTTTGTGAGCTCCTGGCATGAAAGCTGTGAGTGAGCAATTTGGCTGCTGCATCAATTAGTTCGCTCTGGAGCCGTCCCTCCCTGAGTTGAGACAAAAAAAATCTGTGAGCTGGAGGCTAAGAGACTGTGAGCTGGCTCACACTAACTCAGCTTAGAGGGAACGCTGGTTGGTGGAGGCCATCTCTTATTGCAATCTTATGCAAAACTAAAAAGCAGAATAGGAATCTTTTACCTATTTTTCAGTAATTAAGGAGAATGACCAACTTGCCTCCAAATTGTGGAAGCATGCAATTATAAATTTCAGATATTGCAGATATTGTATCGTACATGTTATATGTTATATTTGCTTTTAATAAAAATTTTAAAAGCAAAAAATACCCCAACAACTCAGCTTAGAGGGAACACTGGTGGGGAGGCCTGGTGGTGGGTAGAAGGGGAAAAGAGGGCTCTGGGAACACTCTGCCCGGGATCCCTAGAATCACAGGATCATATAGAGTTGGAAGGGACCTTCAGGGTCACCTAGTCTAACCCCCTGCACAATGCAGGGAATTCACAAGTACCCCTCACACCCACACCCCCCGTGACCCCTCTTCCATGTCCAGAAGATGGCAACAGCAAAAAAACCCCCCTCATGGATCCCTGGCCAAACCTGCCTGAAGAAAAATTGCTTCCTGACCCCAAAATGGTGATCGGCATTTCCCTGGGCATATAAGAAAGGGCCACGAGAACGAAGCCCTGAGGCAGCCCTTCCTGCCCTCCCTTCTCACGATCTGCCTAAGTTCACAGAATCCGCATGGCTGTCAGATGGCTGTCTAGCCTCTGTTTGGAAACCTCCAAAGAACCCTCAAAACCTGGAAGCGGCCCTGTCCTGAAGCATGTTCCAGCACACTCCCTGTTCACATGTGATGTCACTGGCGCAAGCTTTGCAGGATCGTACATGCTTGTTTTGCCCGCGTAATCACCAGGTCTAAAGCACCCGGAGATCAGAGCAGAGCCAGCCTGCAGACATTTCTTCCTTTTCAGGGAGCCACCGCAGACTGGGGAGGCTGCCGGTACCTGTTTCAGCAGCAGCTGCCGGATGTAGTCCAACGTGCAGATCACACCCGTCCGGCCACAGCCGGCGCTGAAAAACAAAGAGGACAAGAGGAGTGTGAAAGATAGCCCCTGAAAATGACAGAGCTTTCAGATCTGCTCGGGACCAGAACTGCAATGCAAGCAACAGAAGTTCTCCCTCTAATGCGGGAGCCAACAGGCCGTTTGTTTGGCACGGAGGGCTGTGCTACAAAAAGGCCACGTTAGTGAGTCACAGATGATCTGTGTGCTTTGGTGGCACGCAGTCAACGTTTTTAATCCAGAAAGCATCAGACTACTGAATAGGGATGCCAGATCCCCTGGTGCGGGCGGGGGTGTGTGTGTCCCCTGGTTTTGGGCACTCCTCTCCGCTCCACAATTACACCCCCCCCCAACAGTCAAGAGGCCAGAAATAAATGCAACGTGCCGACGTGACCCAGAGGTTACACAGGTACCTCGGTGACATGGGGGGGGGCGCTCTGGTTTTTGTGCAAAACTCTATGGTAGACTTAGCTTCTACCATAGAGTTTTGCCTCCAAACCAGAACACCCCCCCAACTTGCCTATATCACTTCCGGGTCACGTAGGCATGTCACATTTATTTTCAGCACTCCTCTTTGCTTCCAGTAAGCTCACCCCCCATCCCCCACCGGCAGGTCCGAGGGACTTGGCAACCCTGCTACTGAAAATTATAGATAATCCATATTATGAACAAACACAGTACATATGTCATAAATTGTATAGGAGAAGTGATTTTCCTGCAGGGGAGTTTGGGGGGGGGGCAGTGTCCTGCCAGATAATGGGAATGAATTCCGTTAATCTGGACATCCTCAGCCTTGCAAAACCTTGCAACCTTGGTCTGCAACTGGTTTTTCCCAGAAGGCCAATGGAAGGCGAGGGTGGGGCAAAGCCCTCAGGAAGTGGAACGGACCCAGGGATGAACAGTTGCTGGCCCCAGCTTTATCTGTGTGTAAAGTGCCCTGAACGTTCCCTCTAAGCAAGTGGTTCTCAACCTTCATAATGCCGCGACCCTTTAATACAGTTCCTCATGTTGTGGTGACCCCCAACCATAAAATTATTTTCGTTGCTATCATAAAACCATCGAAAATTTGTGTTTTCTGATGGTCTTAGGCGACCCCTGTGAAAGGGTCATTCGACCCCCAAAGGGGTTGCGACCTGCAGGTTGAGAACCGCTGCTCTAAGCTGTGGAGTCTTGTGAGCAAAAATTCTACTTTGTGAACTACTGGCGTTAAAGTTGTGAGCGAGCGATTTGGCTACTGCATCAGTTAGTTTGCTCCTTTCCTGAGATTTTTGATGGAGGTAGACCTTACCATATTTCTATTGAGGGAGGCCCTGAGACTTTTGATGGAGTAAGAGCGTACTATACATTCTTATATATCTAATGAAATAATTTAATAAAATGTTTAGACAAAGTCCATATTAGTAGAAAATCAGAAATTGTATATCCATATATTTGCAAACTTTTTATGATAGCACAAGGTGGAAAAATAGATAGATTCAGATAATGTATAAGGTACTGTGACAAAGGGAAAGATTGATATGCAGTGTTGTACCTAGGGTTGCCAAATGGACCCGGGGGGTGGGGAATCCCCCGCTTCAGAGCCCCGATTTCCGCCCCGGCGGAATCGGGGCCCGGGGGGAACCCCGCCCCCGAAGCTGCGTCACCAGAGGTGACGCAGCCACATTGCTGACGTTGGGGGTGTACAAGGCAAAAGGGAACACCATATGGTTCCCCCCCCCCCGACGAGCTCGGCCACGCCCCCAACGTCAGCAATGTCACACGTCACTTCTGGTGATGTCCTGCCAGCGCGCGTGCGCGCCCGAACAGACCTCCCGGACACCAACAAGACTCTCCCGCTCCGAGGGGTAAATGGATTTGGCAACCCTAGTTGTACTCCAATTTTATGTTTGTTTGTTTTGAAATTTTTTTAAAAAACCATACTGGGGAAAAATTTAGTTTGCTCCGGAGCCCTCCTTTCCTGAGCCAAGATAGAAATCTGTGAGCCGGAGGCTAAAAAACTGTGAGCTAGCTCACCCTAACTCAGCTTAGAGGGAACCCTGGGGCCCCTGTTCCCTCTAAGCTGTGAAGTCCTGTGAGCAAAAATTCTAGTTTGTGAGCTACTGGCAATACAGTTGTGAGCAAGTAATTTGGCTGCTGCATAAATTAGTTTGCTCTGGAGCCATCTAAGATAAAAATGTGTGAGCTGGAGGCTAAAAAACAGTGAGCTAGCTCACACTAACTCAGCTTAGAGGGAACACTGGGGCCCCCGACCCTGCCTTTCTCGCTGGGGCTCAAGATGGATGACACAAAACAGATCTGACGCATCTGATGCTGCCTGCTTGTGGGTAACGCATTTGCTTCCACTATGATCTGCATGGCGGAAGGCCGGAACGAGGCTGTTGACGACAGCACGTTTTGGTGGAGGTCATTAATTCATAGGGTCACCATAAGTTGGAAGCAACTTGACGGAACTTAACAAATACACAACTTGATCTGCATGTAAATAAAGCAAATATTACAAAGACACCGTAAATCCCCGGTGCTTTCTCATCCCAGACCCTGAATTAATCACCCAGAAGGAGAAGGGCGAGGCAGGCAGCTACCCCTGGGGCTTTCCGGCGCAGCTGTAGAAGGGATAATGGTTCCAAAGAGCTTAGGGGGAAGCTTGAACAGGCTGTGGCTTGATGGTTTTATTGATCTGTTTTAATTACCTTTCAGATCAAGTGTTTTGATCTATTTAATGATAATGTTTTATTTTTGATGTATCGTCATCACCTGCCTTGAAACACTTCTTTACACAGAGTTATTAAAATGTGGAATTTGCTGCCAGCAGATAAGAACAAAAGAACATAAGAGACGCCAATGTTGGATCAGGCCAAAGGCCCATCCAGCCCAACACTCTGTGTCACACAGTGGCCCAAAATACCAGGTACCATCAGGAGGTCCACCAGTGGGGCCAGGACATTAGAAGCCCTCCCACTGTTGACCCCCCAAGCACCAAGAAGACAGAGCATCACTTGCCCCAGAGTCCCTATCTATACCTTGTGGCTAATAGCCACTGATGGACCTCTGCTCCATATGCTTATCTAATTCCCTCTTGAAGCCGTCCATGCTTGTAGCCGCCACCACTTCCTGTGGCAGTGAATTCCATGTGTTAATCACTCTTTGGGTGAAGAAGTACTTCCTTTTATCTGTTCTAACCCGACCGCTCAGCAATTTCATGGAGTGCCCACGAGTTCTTGTATTGTGAGAAAGGGAGAAAAGTACCTCTTTCTCTACCTGCTCTTTCCCATGCATAATCTTATAAACCTCAATCATGTCACCCCTCAGTCGTCGTTTCTCCAAGCTAAAGAGCCCTGAGCGCTTTAACCTTTCCTCATAGGGAAAGTGTTCCAACCCTTTTATCATTCGAGTTGCCCTTTTCTGCACTTTTTCCAAAGCTATAATATCCTTTTTAAGGTGTGGTGCCCAGAACTGCACACAGTATTCCAAATGAGGTCTCACCATTGATTTATATAGGGGCATTATGATATTGGCTGATCTGTTTTCAATACCCTTCCTACTAATCCCCAGCATAGCATTGGCCTTCTTTATTGCAGTCACACACTGTCCCGACATTTTCAGTGAGTTATCTACTAGTGATGGCCACAGGAATCCCAGAGCCAGGACTCGGAGGCAACATCAGAGGGAGGGCTCAGTGTCTCTGCCCTGTTGTTGGCCATCCAGAGGAACTGGTTGGCCACTGCATGAGACAGGATGCTGGACTAGATGGACCAATGGTCTGATCCAGCAAGGCTCTTCTTAGGTTCATATCAGGGGAAGGCCTTGGCCTCTGCCCTGTTGTTGGTCCTCCAGAAGAACTGGTTGGCCACTGTGTGAGAGAGGATACTGGACCAGATGGACCACTGGTCTGATCCAGCAGGGCTCTTCTTATGTTCTCATGAAGGCCTTGGCCTCTCTGCCCTGTTGCTGGCTGTCCAGAGGAACTGGTTGGCTACTGTGTGAGACAGGATGCTAGACTAGATGGACCACTGGTCTGATCCAGCAGGACTCTTCTTATGTTCTTATGAATCCTGACTGTGTCAGGAAAAAGATGGACTATACAAATGTTCTAAGTAAACAAATCATATTAAATGCTCTCTCTAGAAGTTCTTGCTGTTTAAGGAAAGGGGGGGGAAACGCTGTTTCTTTGAAGGCTGTGTCCCAATTCATCATCGGATGGGGTGTTTGAGTCTGTGATTAAAGCTGCATTTGAATAACTGACTAATCAAATGGATTAAAGTTTTCTGCCCTTGTATGGAAATCTCCAGGCTGCCTTCAGATCACAAGTTAAATCAATACGTTTCCACCTCACCCCCTGATCTCCTGGGTTATTCTGGGCCAGCAGAACACACACTTCAGTCGCACTCACCTCTCCACCTCTGGAATCATCCTCTCAGCTAGAGTTGCTATCTTGGGGCTGGAAAATATCTGGACATTTTTTGGGGGTGGGGGGAGCATGGAGAGGAGGGAGTTTGGGGAAGGGAGGGAGTTCGGCAGGGATGTGATGTCACAGAGGCTGCCCTCCCGCAGGGCTCTTTTTGTAGCAGGAACTCCTTTGCATATTAGGCCACACCCCCTAATGTAGCCAATCCTCCAAGAGCTTACAGAGCTCTTCTTACAGGAGCTACTGTAAGCTCTTGGAGGATTGGCTACATTAGGGGTGTGTCACTTAATATGCAAATGAGCACCTCCTACAAAAAGAGCCCGGCATTTTTCTAGGGAAACGATCTATCTAGTAGTAATTCAGGGAAACCTCCAGCCCCCACCTGGAAGTTAGCAACCCTGCTCCCAGCCTTTATAGAGAGGATGTCAATCTCAGCTGCTAGAATAATATTTGCAATGAAATGGAAGACAGAAGACTGTCCTACAATAGAGATCTGGAAAGAAAAACTAGCTGAGTATGCAACAGTGGCAAAACCAACCGATGATATAAACAAAAGACCACTGAAAGAATTTCAGCAGAAATGGCAAGCTTCTTACTCATACTATGGGAATAATTAACCTTTTTTTAAAAAGTTCTGGAATCACCCGGATATCATATTCAAGGCGATGAAGATATTGATTACAGTTTCAACACTTTATTTTGCATTCCACTAGTAATCAAATAATTAGTAAGAACAAATTTAGATTTAGATAAACAATTAGGACAATATTGAGGTTTTCACAGTGATTTAATTTTAGCATAGGAGTTCGTTCAATTAATTAAACATGTAATCTCTTTAATCGTTAATAGATTATCCCTCACTTTAGGAGAGTTCTTGTTTATTCTTTACAGAGAGAATCTATCCCAAAATTCTGTAATGTTGATGTTTTATTGTCTGCTTTTATATTTGAAATGTGTAATACATTTGGTAATACATCTGATTTTACCTGTTGTACGTAACAACTCACAATATATGACAAACCTGATGAATCTATCTATATTTCCCCCCTACCCTTGCTTCCTTCCTGTATCCTACCTTTCTTAAAGAAAATAATAAAAAATGAATAAATAAAGAGGGTGTCAATCCCTCTAAGCTGAGTTAGTGTGAGCTAGCTCACAGTTTTTAGCCTCCAGCTCACACATTTTTGTCCAATTCAGGAAGGATGGCTCCAGAGCAAGCTAATTTATGCAATAGCCAAATCGCTCGCTCACAACTTTAATGCCAGTAGCTCACAAAGTAGAATTTTTGCTCACAAGACTCCACAGCTCAGAGGGAACATTGGTGTCAATCTAAGCTCCACAGGGGACAGGTTACTGACCACTGCTGCACGTATACTGAATGCTGTGCATCCTTTAGTATCAAAGTATCCAACGGGTACGTCTAGGATCAATCCAGGTGGGGGGCTTTACCTGGGGCTTTCCCACATTCTCATTTTCCTCCCTTGTGTGTTCCCGTTTCTACAGGTTTGTTTTCTATTCTGCACATGTTTTGCTCCCTCTAATGGTCGATTCGATATTACACTGGTTTATGTCCACCCTATCTCCCTGCAGATTAAAACCCCAGAGAAACAGGAACTTAAAAGCCCATGATCCCAGAGGAAGAGAGCTAACTCTAGAAACCTACCTCAAAGGGTCATTGTGAGGATCAAATGGGAACCATGCATGCCATGCCACCCTGAGCTCTTCAGAGCACAGTCCTCTGTGACAGATAAAGCAGGCTGTGCTTGTCCAGTAGTCAGGGGCACGCATGGCTGTGTTGCCACGATGCTTCAGCCTCCATGTTGTTGGCATGAGTCTCTTGGCCCCTTTGGTCTGTTACTAGCCCACCTGCCCAGCCAATCTCAGAAAGGTTTGGCCAGCTCTTCTCCAAGAGCTGCTGTTTCTCTTAACCTGAGTGGGAGAGGTTCAAGTACAGCCCATCTGTTGTGATTTGTCCCGAGAGCGCCCCCTACCTGCAGTGCACAATGATGGGAACGCTGTCCTCGCCCTGCTTGCACCTTACTTGCTCAATCATGTTAAGGAAGTAGCCGTAGGTGTCGGGGATGCCCCGGTCTGGCCAAGCCACGTACTGGAAATGAGAGATCGTCCGTTCCTCCTGTGGCGGGAAAGGCAGTGGTCAGCACAGCTCCGCGGAGGTGCATGGCCTCTATAAAGCCCCACCCCCATAACCTGCAACACACAGAGATCATTCCAGACTGAATTGTCTGCTCACAAAAGGCACTTCTGTAGAATCCGTTGCCATAGGGGTCACCAGGTCCTTACCTTCTGCCAGCGGGGTATTGGCCCCCCCAAAATCGGGGGGGACCCCGCCCCCATTGGGGGATGAAAACCCTACGTTGCCAACCTCCAGGTGGGGTCGATAACAAAAACAACCGTGATGTTGTATCATGAAAATATATTTAGGCTTCAGTTCTCCAGTGAATAGATTTCTTCACCCCGTTATGTCTGTGCGCATGTTTTCATAATGGGATGAAGAAAGTGTATGTGCATGTTTTCATAATGTGATGAAGAAATACATTCACTGCAGAACTGAAGCCTAAATATATTTTCATAACACAACATCATGAGAGCCAGTTTGGTGTAGTGGTTAAGTGCGCAGACTCTAATCGGGGAGAACCGGGTTTGATTGCCCCACTCCTCCACTTGCACCTGCTGATGTGACCTTGGGTCAGTCACAAGCTCTGGCACAGCTGTCCTTGAAAAAGAGCAGTTTGTGTCAGAGTTCTCTCAGCCCCACCCACCTCACAGGGTGTCTGTTGTGGGGAGGGGGAGGGAAAGGAGTCTGTAAGCCGCTCTGAGACTCCCTTGGGTAGTGAAGGGCGGGGTATAAATCCAATCTCTTCTTTTCTTCTTCTTTTTGTTATTTGACTGCATCCTTCCCGTTATCTCTCTGTCGTTTCTACACAACCCCCAGGTGGGGGCTGGAGGTCTCCTGGAATTACAGCTGATCTCCAGACTATAGATATAGTCTATAGAGGGAATTAGATAAGCGTATGGAGCAGAGGTCCATCAGTGGCTATTAGCCACAAGGCATAGATAGGAACTCTCAGTCTGGGGCAAGTGATGCTCTGTCATCTTGGTGCTTGGGGGGGCCAACAGTGGGAGGGCTTCTAGTGCCCTGCCCCCACTGGTGGACCTCCTGATGGCACCTGGTATTTCTGGCCACTGTGTGATACAGAGTGTTGGGCTGGATGGGCCTTTGGCCTAATCCAACATTGGCTTATCTTATGTCCTTATGTACAGGGAAGGCACCCTGACAACTAAAAGTGTCTCAAAGCTATTTACTAGGGGAAAACAGAGGGTTGAACTTTTGGTCGGATCCAGGAAGGCAATTCGGGGTCCTCCTATCTGACTGCAAGCCGCTCGCCTCTCTCTCTCCTCCCTCCGGCCGTTCTTGGCCACAGCAGCAGTCAGGAACAGAGCCCCCATGCATGGGGAGAGAGATTATACCTCTGTCCGTCCACCCCCCCCCCACACACGCACCTGTCTGCACTCAGGAGTTCAAGTCTTCCACTGGCCAGCCACAGGGTTGCCGGCTCCAATTTGGGAAATTCCTTGAGATTGGGGGGGGGGGGCGGTGTCTGCGGAGGGGGAGAAGTTTGGGGGGGGGCTCTCGGAACCTTCCATTTCCTCCAGGGAAACGGATCCCACTGCATCTTGGGCTGGGTGGGCCACTGGCCTGATCCAACACTGGCTTCTCTTCTGTTCTTCTATCAGTTCCCCGG
>NW_015162512.1:138963-152737 GCF_001447785.1 Gekko japonicus | reverse complement strand
CGCCGGCCTTGCAGGTCCATTGCCGGGCCCCTCATGGGGCTCGGCAGTGGAGCTGCAAGGCCGGCGGTGGCGGCCGGGACCGTTGGGGGCGGGGTGTGTGGCCTTATGACGCACTTCCGGTGATGTCAGGGGGTGTGGCCTTATGACACACTTCCGGTGATGTCAGGGGGTGTGGCATATGCTAATGAGTTATGCTAATGAGTCTCCCTAGCTCTTTTTCTACGAAACGACCCCTGTGTGTGTGTGTGCAGTCTGGGAAAGGTGGGGTTTGAGAAGGAGAGAGACCTCTCTGGTGCTGTCTTGGTGGACCACTGTAGGGTTGGGGAAGATTTGGGGATGGAGATTTGGGGACGGAGCCTGGGAAGGGCAGGGTTTGGGGCAGGAGCAGGGTATCATGCCATAGAGCCCACCCTCCAAAGCAGCCATGTCCTTCCAGGGGAACTGATCTTGGTCGTCTGGAGGTTAATTGTAAAAGAGGGAGATCTCCAGGTGCTACCTGGAGGCTGGCAACCCAGGACCACTGCCATTCCCCCCATAGGAAACAGTAAGGGGAAGTGTGCTGAGGGCACTGACTTCAGAGGTCTATAAAAAGAAACCCATCTGTCATTTGTGCATGGAACTTAGGGGATCTTTAGGTTACCGTGAGGACCATGTTCTGGACAAATTTGGTGCCGTTATCTTTAAAAGTAGCTGCGCCAGACCCTTGAGTTTGTTCCCCCATTGAAATTGGCCAGGGATCCTGGAGGTTTTTTGTCATCTTCTGGACGTGGAACAGCGGTCACTGCGGGTGTGGAGGGGGAGGTATTTGTGAATCCCACTGAGAGAAATGCGGCTTCTGGCTGGGGGATGGGGACTGTCAGGAGCAGCAGGAGAGGAGCATCGTGGGCACGGCAGCAGGAAGAGGGAATTGGTGGGAATGACCCCGTCCTTTGCCAGTGGAAAACTGAGTCAGGATCCAGTCAGCCATGTCTCACGGCAGAAGGGACACTAGAACTTGCCTTAGGGGTCTCTGGCATGTGTTTTTGCCTTGCCTGAATATTGTCTCTTGTGTAGGTAAGAACGCAAAGAAAGAAAAATCGAATCATGAGTTTAGCCAGCAAACGTTCATGAAACCCACTGCCCAATTTAAAACCGGTTTCTTCTTTCTGGGATATCACATTTAAAAGGCCAAGTTAAAAATCAGTTTTATGCTTATTGACTCTCAGGGCTGTAAAAAAGGAACTGGGTTTCTAGGAAAGACTTGCCCACGCCTTCATAAGAGGCTGACTGACAGCCAAGGATTTGTAGCAAGAATTCAATCTTTTAAAAGTTGAGGTTCTGCCAGGAGGTCACCGGGAAATGGACTAAGCTTGAGCTACCAGAACAATAGGCAGCCAGGATCCTGGAGTGGACCTATTGATTTAGAGTTGCAATGGAAAATAGCCTATCACGGGGAGTGTGTGTGTGGGGTGTGTGTGTGTTGTGCATGCACATAAGCCGGACTCCTGCCCTGCTAGAGTTGTCTTAGAGTTAAGCTGAAATCACGAATAAACTATGAGCTGATCACTACATGCGTCTCGAACCCAATATATTGCAGCTTCTAATGCCAAAACACTCTGGGAAGCCCTTAAGGCCTCTTGTTTACCTGCCCGGGGTGGGGAATTGCCAGCCTCAATATCCCACCTCCAAGGATCTGAGGAGCAGGAGAGAAAAAAATGGATTCTGCATAACAATGCTCCAAGAATTTCCCCTAGCTTCTATAGTGAACCCTGTCACCTGAAGTGACATCATATCCCCCAAACGCTGCCCTCCCTAGGGCAGCATTGGGAACCCGAGTAAAGCCAGTTTCAGACTGATTTTGTGTCGCTGCCCACAGGTGCTGCATCACAGTGGCCTCCGTTGAGCTATCGGATCCCCTGCTCTCCCCCAGGACTGTCCTTTGCCTCCCAACGCGTGCAATATTCCCTCTTCAGTGCTGTCCCCTTCCCACTCTTCAGCATCTATAGGCTCTGATCTGGATGGCCCAGGCTAGCCTGCTCTTGTCAGATCTTGGAAGCTAAGAGCCAGCTTGGTGCAGTGGTTAAGTGTGTGGACTCTAATCTGGGAGAACCGGGTTTGATTTCCCACTCCTCCACTTGCACCTGCTGATGTGACCTTGGGTCAGTCACAAGCTCTGGCACAGCTGTCCTTGAAAAAGAGCA
The DNA here is from genome assembly GCF_001447785.1 of Gekko japonicus. Classification (NCBI taxonomy): domain Eukaryota; kingdom Metazoa; phylum Chordata; class Lepidosauria; order Squamata; family Gekkonidae; genus Gekko; species Gekko japonicus. Next base: position 150,557 of record NW_015162512.1, on the reverse strand, counting down.
GTTTGTGTCAGAGTTCTCTCAGCCCCACCCACCTCACAGGGTGTCTGTTGTGGGGAGGGGAAGGGAAAGGAGTCTGTAAGCCGCTCTGAGACTCCAAGTGAAGGGCGGGGTATAAATCCAATCTCTTCGTCTTCTTCTAAGCAGGATCAGCCCTGGTTAATTCTTCAATGGGAGACCACCAAGGAAGTCCATGGTCACTACACACAGGCAGGCAATGGCAAACCACCTGTGTTTGACTTTTGCCTTGAAAACCCTGTGTGTAGGGGGGTCACCATAACTTGGCTGTGACTTTCCAGCACCACTTTTACAGAACCAGAAGCAAACGTGAAAAATTAGGGTTTCCAGGGCTTGAATGTGGAATGTTCTGGTCTGTGACTTGGCTCTCACCTAGTGAGCAACCAAGGATTACGTGTCCTCAGGCAGAGAAGCGAATATGGAGGATAGTCCTGCTCTGGTGGTTGGGAAGGTGGCCATCTGGGATGACTAGGCTTGATATAAATGCTAGAAGCAGGGTTGCCGGTGGCAGCCCCAGTAGGAGCAAAAACGGAGGGCGTGGAGTGATGTCATCCAACACTGCAACATCATTTGTAGTTGTACTTGGAAGTGACGTCACAATGCACTAGGAATCCCCCCATCTCTGTAGTAAAGCCATAGCAATTTGGGGGGTTCCTGACGCATTGTGACATCACTTCCCGGTACAACCAGATGTGATGCTGGGCCATTGGTTTCCACTCCCACCTCCGATTTTTGGCCCTGCTGGAAGAATGGTGGCAGAAGCTGGGAGACCACCCACCACGATAGGCAATCTGGTAAGCCTCGTTAGAAGCCCGGCCCTCTGTCTCTCCACGGTCAACCAAGGAGTTCTCTTCCAGCTCTCAGCTCAGATAGCTGACCTCTGCTGCGCCGTCCGGACAGCGCAGGGTCTGGATCCGGACTCAGATGCAGCCACCTACAGCCCTGAAGAAAATGGCATCCTCACCTTCTGGAAGGTCACAGTAAGCATCCGCAGAATGACGTCCGGATTGAGTTCCTGTTCTTTAGCCTGAGACAAGGAAACAAGCCACCAGAAGACTTAACAACACGTTACACCTCAAATGTGCCACAGACATAAGAAAAGAACATAAGAGACGCCAACGTTGGGATCAGGCCAAAGGCCCATCCAGTCCAACACTCTGTGTCACACAGTGGCCAGAAATACCAGTGCCATCAGGAGGTCCACCAGTGGGGCCAGGACATTAGAAGCCCTCCCACTGTTGACCCCCCCCCCCCAAGCACCAAGAAGACAGAGCATCACTTGCCCCAGAGCCCCTAGCTATACCTTGTGGCTAAGAGCCACTGATGGACCTCTGCTCCATATGCTTATCTAATTCCCTTTTGAAGCCGTCCATGCTTGTAGCCGCCACCACTTCCCTCCTGTGGCAGTGAATTCCATGAGACATCTCATGGGTCCAGTCTTGCAGCCCACCTGTGATGCGGGTGGAATTGTGGAGCAGTTATTAGCATAAGTGCTGTCAAGCTGCAACTGACCGACGGTGACTTCCCCCAGCAAGGGGCTTTCAAGGCAAGGTGGTTGGCCGTTGCCTTCTTCTGCAGAGTCTTCCTTGGTGGACTCCCATCCAAGTATTAACCCTACTTAGCTACCGAGACCTATCGAGATCAGGCTGTACAATGCCATCTTCCCTGCCTGTGGAACAACCGCCTAATGCTTATACATGCAGATATTTAGTCTGGTGCCAAGTTGTATTCTATGACCCTCTGGTCTCCATTTTGTTGGCATTAGACTCTATAGCACCCTGACCTGGATGGCCCAGGCTGGACCCGATCTCATCACATCTTGGAAGGGTTGTCCCGGGTTAGCAGTTGGATGGAAGACCACCAAGGAAGTCCAGGGTTATAATGCAGAGGCAGGCAATGGCAAATCACCTCTGAACACCCCTTGCCTTGAAAACCCCACGGGGTTGCCACAAATTGGCTGCAACATGACAGCATTTTTTTAGAGAAGAGAGATTGGATTTATACCCCACCCTTCACTGCCCAAAGGGGTCTCAGAGCACCTTACAATCCCTTCCCCTCCCCACAACAGACACCCGGTGAGGTAGGTGGGGCTGCGAGAGCTCTCTTGAGACCTGCCCTTGAGAGAACAGCTCCGAGAGAACTTGTGACTGACCCAAGGTCACACCAGCAGCTGCATGTGGAGGAGTGGGGAATCAAACCCAGTTCTCCCAGATTAGAGTCCGCACTCCTAACCACTACACCAAACTGGCCTTTTATTACCAGTCTCTATAACCCACCCACATAGGGTTGCCAGGTCCCTTCGAGATGCCGGCAGGGGGGTGGGAGGATGCTCTGGGAGCCGGAAGCGTCACCCCCTGATGTGCCAATGTTACTGGAAGTGAGGTCGCGCTCCATACCTACGTCACTTCTGGGTGATGTAGGCACATTGGGGGTGACGCTCTGGTTTTTGGGCAAAACTCTATGGTAAAATCGGCCTCAAAGCATAGAGTTTTGCCCCAAAACCAGAGTGTCACACACTGTCACCGACCTCTGGGTGATGTAGGCACATCGCTCCACATGCTGTTGAGGGGGAGTCTGCAAAAGCAGGGGACCCCCCGCTCTGAACTGGGGACTGTCAACCCTCCACCCTTGTGTCCCAACAATTTCAGATAGCTATGGCCAACCCAGGGGTCATCTCGTAGAAAAAGAGGTGCAGGAGCTCATTAGCATAACTCATTAGCATAACTCATTTGCATAGGCCACACCCCCTGACGTCACCGGAAGTGTGTCAGAAGGCAACACCCACCGCTCAGGCTCCACTGGACTGTTTTGGATTGCTAGCTATGGGGGGGGGGGACGTGCAGATCTGTCCTTGCAGAGGAGGGAGAGCTTGTACCTGAATAAGACTTGGTATTAAAGGTGCCACTGGACTGTTTTGGACCAAGGGGTCGGGCGGGCTCTGCAACTTACCTGGCTGCTTCTTGCTCTGACCGAGGGCTGCTGGGAGCAGGGGGTGGGGCTTGTTGCATGTGCCCGCCCCCTGGGCTCTTTATTGCCGGAGCTCCGCTCCTGTGCGCTCCTGCAGGAAATGACCCCTGGGCCGCAAACCAATGACTAAGAGCTGTTTCTGAGACAGCAATTCTAACAGGTCTGCTCAGGATTTTAATTGGGTCTATCCGATGGTGCTTACTCCCAGGAAAGTATTCTTAGGATTGCACAGTGAGAGAATCAGTCAACAGTTGTACGGGAATCAGTCAAACAGTTGTACGGGAATGTCAAAGGAGGATACATTAGCTAGGAGAATAGGCAAGCACCGACTACTTTGCATGACTGAATTGAAAACATGGAAGTACAAAAGCCGGCTAGCTCAGCAGCAGTGTCCAGGCATGAAGGAAAAGCCCAGAGAGAGATGATTCGACCTGGCCGGGTCAGCTTTTATGGCTATTATTCTAAATATTTCTGTTCAGTCAAAATGTTGGTCGCCATATCCTGTTATCTTGTTTCTCGCTCGCCTAACAGAAAGGACCTCTGGTGAATACAGCCAAGGTGGCAATTCAAAGGGATGTCCTCATCCTCTCAAGTTCCTGTTGTCCTTCTCTGGAACGAATTCTATTTTGGAAGTCCCTCCCGGACATACTTCCTCCTCACAGAGGCTTACGACTGATGCCTCTTCCTCTGCCCAGGTAAATTAAACTTTTCCATTATTCTTTGACCCCTATAATGACAGCAGCTCCTCAATCCTTCAACCCACGTTCACCTTCAGATCACATACACATATCTCGAGGCTCTAAAGAAGATAGATGCGGGGGGGGGGGGTAACCGTATTGGCCTGAAGCAACAGAACAGAGTCCAGTGGCACCTTTAAGACCAACAAAGTTTGATTTGGGGTGAGCTTGTTATTCCCACCCCAGTTGAACCCAAATGAATGATAGCCATAAACCAAGCCTGTTATTCTTTTAATCTGTTAAAAACTTCTCCGCTGTTTTGCATGCTAATTTACTGCCCAGCCTCTATGTGTATGACTGCCATTTCTAATTCCGTTTCATTGTCAGACAAAGTGGCAACTTCCACTTCGATGTATCTGAGGAAGTGTGCTTGCACAGGAAAGCTCATACCTCAAATAAAACTTTGTTGGTCTTAAAGATGCCGCTGGACTCAAACTTTGTCTTCTTGAGGGTCTAAATGCCCTTGTTTCTCCTGCTCCATGTCCTCTGCTTCCTGGACTCCTCTTGGATCTCTGATCTGAGATATGATCTAGATTTCTACTTTGGATCATTGACAAGATGGGCCTTTTGCAATTCCCTAACCTCTGAGTCGGTGGAGGGCTGAGGCCCCCTCAAATTATTGGCCTCCTGCACATTCTTATACTATCTCAGCCAGTGTTCCCTCTAAGCTGAGTTAGTGTGAGCTAGCTCACAGTTTTTTAGCCTCCAGCTCACACATTTTTGTCTTCGCTCAGGAAGGATGGCTCCAGTGCAAACTAATTTATGCAGTAACCAAATCACTCACTCACAACTTTAATGCCAGCAGCTCACAAAGTAGAATTTTTGCTCAGAAGACTCCACAGCTTAGAGGGAACATTGATTCTCAGCTAACATTCACAAAAGGATAGGAAACGTCTCTCTCCATCCTCCTTTCCGACATTTCTCTTTCTTTCCCCCTCTTCAACCATCTATTCTCCATATACTGTGGATAAATAATGTGTGAATGTTGGGACCGGGATTCAGTTATCTGTGGACTCCTTAGTATTTTGGTGCTGTAAGCGCAACTCACTAGAAAAGACAATAATGCTAGGAAAAGTTGAAGGCAGCAGGAAAAGAGGAAGACCCAACATGAGACGGATGGACTCAATAAAGAAAGACACAAGGGCCCTCAGCTTGCAAAACCTGAGCGAGGTGGTTAGGATGATAGAGGTATATAAAATTAAGCATGGGTTCGAGAGAGTTGACAAAGAGAACTTTTCCCTTCGAGGGCAACCCATGAAGCTGCTGGGCAGTAGGTTCGGGACGGACAAAAAGGAAATACCACTTTACACAGAGAGTGATTAAAATGTGGAATTTGCTGCCCATTCATACTACAGGATGGAGTGATGGCCACAGGAATGAGTCGCTTTAAAAAGGGATTAGCTAGATCCAGGGAGGATAAGTCTGTCAAGGGCTACTAACTGTGGTGACTGAGGGGAACCTCCACATTCAGAGGCACTAAGCCTCTCAGTCCCAGAGCCAGGAGGCAACCTCAAGGGAAGGCCTCGGCCTCTGTGCCCTGTTGTTGGCCCTCCAGAGGAGCTGGTTGGCCGCTGCGTGAGGCAGGATGCTGGACTAGATGGACCACTGATCCGGTAGGGCTCTTCTGATGCTCTTTCGGAGGTCATTAATTCATAGGAATTAATAAACCGGAAGCAGCTTGAAAGCACTTCACACACACACACACACACACACACACACACAAGCACAGTCAGTTTGAGGTTTCAAGGGGCCCTGGGCACAGAGTGGTCAGCCCCCCCTGCTCTGCACACCACCAGGATCAACTACAAATTACAGCTCCTTATAATATCCCACTTCTGGTGATGTCATCGTGGTGTGCGTGAGGACCTGGCAACCCTAAGACACGTGCAGCCAGGAAAAAAGGGCAAACGGGGTCACACACACCCCATAGCTGTTTCCGCTGGAGAAAATGGCTCAGGAGGGAAGCCAGAAGCCCCTCCTCCTCCACTGCAGCACTCTAATTGGCTTTGGAGGCAAACAGAGCAATGGAGCGCTTTAAAAGTAACTTCCCCCGTGACCGCATGTCCCAACTTGTGTCACACATAATGTCTGTTTTGGACCTGAAAAGTACGCAACCGGAGAGTGATTTCAGCAAAGCGTACTTTATTCTATCCGGAACAAGACTACTTTGGCCGGCTCGCAGGCCGGCTTATATCCCCCGAGAAACCGCCACCCAAAACACACACCCTACTTCCCTATAGGTTATTTACAGTGGCCGAGAGTCCCACAGGCTCTCGGCCGGGAACCTAGCCCCCTGATTGGAGCGGGCTAGGATCCGCATAGTCCATTGTCTCTTGGAGCGAAGCTCGGCATTTGTCTCTGGACTTGTCTGGACTGGATACATTACAGGACCTCAGTCAGCTGCTCCTTCCAGGGCAGGAGCGAGGGACAATGGAGGAGAAGTCTCTTTCTTGAGCTTTCCTATTTTGTGTGATGCTCTCCTGTTTGGGAAACAGGCTTATTCATGCAAGATGCGTGTCTGACATGTGGACAGACCACAGCTGTGGCATCTACCCAGTATCCCTACAGATGATAGCTTAGGGTTGCTGACATACCAAATGTCAACCAGTGAAACATCCATTTCCCTCCTTCAATCCAGCCAACATCACATCACCAAATCTGGGAATTTTAATGTTGTGCCCAATGTTCCCTCTAAGCTGAGTTAGAGTGAGCTAGCTCACAGTTTTTTAGCCTCCAGCTCACATATTTTTGTCTTCGCTCAGGAAGGGACGGCTCCAGAGCAAACTCATTTATGCAGTTGCCAAATCGCTCGCTCACAACTTTAATGCCAGTGGCTCACAAAGTAGATTTTTTTGCTCACAAGACTCCACAGCTTAAGAACATAAGAACATAAGAGATGCCAATGTTGGATCAGGCCAAAGGCCCAGCCAGCCCAACACTCTGTATCACACAGTGGCCAGAAATACCAGTGCCATCAGGAGGTCCACCAGTGGGGCCAGGACATTAGAAGCCCTCCCACTGTTGACCCCCCCCCCCCCAAGCACCAAGAAGACAGAGCATCACTTGCCTCAGAGCCCCTATCTATACCTTGTGGCTAATAGCCACTGATAGCTTAGAGGGAACATTGGTGGTGCCTAGGAACTTTTAATTGAAATCTCAGAATCCTTTGCCAATCTGTAAAGTCAGAATGAACCTGACAGGAAGGACGTTCAGATCACGCTAAAAGGAAACATCTCGGCTGTTTCGTAGTCTGCTTCTGCTCTGAGATCTCTGCTGTTTTATGTCTCTGTGCTTATTTCAGTGTAGGGTTGCGGCTCTGGGTTGGGCCATACCTGGAGATGGGGGGGGGGATTGAACCTGAAGAGGGCAAGGTTTGGGGAGGGGAAGCAGGGCCGGCTCACTCACTAGGCGAACTAGGCGATCGCCTAGAGCGGGCTGGCCCTTAGGGGCGCCAAACTGCACCCGGCCCCGTACTCTGGGAGTTTCTTGATTATTTGTGTTTTTCATTCTTCCTAAGATGCATTTATTTTTGAAAATTGGTGGGCGCACGGGGAGGGGGGCGCCAGAAGGGATCCCCGCCTAGGGTGCAAAATAAGCTGGGGCCGGCCCTGAGGGGAAGGACTTCGGTGGGGTAGAATGCCTGACAGGGTCCACCTTCCAAAGCGGTCATTCTCTCCAGGCGATCACTCTCCTGGAGATCAGCTAATCCCAGGAAATCTCCAGCCATCACCTGGAAGTTGGCAGCCCTATTTTAATGGTTTGATTATGTTCTTTTTGAATTGCTAATCTATTTTTTTAATTGTAAGCTGCCCGGGGCAGCGCTTTGGAGAGGTGGCATAAACGTCTCTGAAAAGAAATAAATACTTCCTCACATGACACAGCCGGAGGAATTCACTGACACGAGAGGCTGCGGGCGGTTTGCTTACTTTGACGGTCCTACGGAAGGAGTAGATGAGTTCACGGAGGAGAGACGAAGCAAACAACTAATGAGCAATGAGGACTAAAGGGACAAGGATCGGGGTCGGCGACCTCTTTCATCCTCTGCTTGTGAGCTTCAGTCACAGGCTGCTGGGTGGGTTCTGCCGGAACAGAAGGCTGGACTCGTCATAGGCAGGGTTGCCAACCTCCAGGCGGTGGCTGGAGATCCCCTGAGATTACAATGGATCTCCAGGCAACAGAGATCTATGCACCCGAAGAAAATGGCTGCTTGGAAAGGTGGATTCCCCAAACCCCACCCTCCTCAGGCCCCACCCGCCAAGTCTGCAGGCAGGGCTATTTTGGGGCAGGAACACACAGGAACGGAGTTCCGGCTGGCTCCCAAGTTGGCCACGCCCAGCAGGAACTCATTAGCATAATAGGCCACACCCAACAGCAGAAACTCATTAGGATTGGCTACAATTAGGGGTATGTGGCCTAACATGCAAAAAGCCCTGGGTTTTGACAACAAACAAGGTAAAGAGAATAAGAAGCAAAAGGTGAGTGTGGCTGGATGACCACACTTCTGGCAACATGGGGTGCGGCCTAATATGCAAATGAGCTGTGCTGTCAGGGTGTGGTCTAATATGCTAATGAGTTCCTGCTGTTGGGTACGGCCTATTATGCTAATGAGTTCCTGCTGGGCTTTTTCTACCAAAAAAGCCCTGTCTCCAGGGTATTTCCCAACCTGGAGCTGGCAACCCTAGTCATACGGTTATTGACTTCCAGGTGGAGCTTAGCTATATCCTAGAACTACAAAAAACTCTGTGAGCTGAATTACCCGCAAAAGTATATCCAATACTGCTTTGTGCTGTATTGTTGGCTGGTGGATATCCTGGAATTACAACTGATCTCCAGACGACAGGGATCAGTTTCCCTGGAGAAAATGGCTGCTTCGGAGGATGGAATCTATGGGATTAAACAGGGCTATTTTGGGGCAGGAACGCACAGGAATGGAGTTCCGGCTGGCTCCTGAGTTGGCCACGCCCAGTAGGAGCTCATTAGCATAATAGGCCACACCAGAGGTCATTTCGGGGGGGAACGTGGAGGATCGCAATTCCCCCGGGTGAGGTGCGGGGGGGCAGGGCACATGATGAAGCCCCGCCCCCTGCTTCCGGCCGCCCCGCTTCCAGCCCTCATTCAGCCAGGAGGACAGAAACTCATTAGGATTGGCTACATCAGGGGTGTACGGCCTAACATGCAAAGGAGTCCCTGCTACAAAAAAAGGCCCTGGGTTTTGACAACAAACAAGGTAAACAGAATAAGAAGCAAAAGGTGGGTGTGGCTGGATGACCACACTTCTGGCAACATGGGGGTGTGGCCTAATGTGCCAATGAGCTGGGCTGTCAGAGGTGTGGCCTAATAGGCGAAGGAGTTCTTGCTGTTGGGTGTGGCCTATTATGATAATGAGTTCCTGCTGGGCTTTTTCTACAAAAAGAGCCCTGGACCTTAATGAGGTTCTTCCCCTTCCCAAGCCCCACTGTTCCCAGGCTTCGTCCCCAAATCTCCAGAAACGTCCTAACCAGGAGCAGGCAACCCTAACTAGTTGGGATACGGCTTGATCCAGCAAAGCAACTTGTACATTAAGTACACTGCCAACTTACTTACTAAGAAACTCTGCTTCACATGTTCTCTCATGGTAGATTTTATGGACAGGCATGCTTAGATTTATTTAGGGATGCCAGCCTCCAGGTGGGACCTGGGGGATCCCCCGGAATTACAGCTCAACTCCAGACTAACAGATCCGTTCCCCTGGAGAAAATGGATACTTTGGAGGGTGGACTTGACGAATGGAACTTGTGTGAACTGCTGAGCAGAAGGCTCTCAAATCTTTACTGTCGGGGGCTGACCCAAAGTCTACTGTACCTGTAGTTAAGTTTCTGTGCTGCGCAATGAAAATACAGGCCGAGATAACGTCCTGTGTATCACTGACTCCAGTTAGGTAGGTAGGTAGTCAATTCTGTAACAGTGTTGTTGTTTTTTTCCTGCTTCTGTATAGCTTGTGGGATATAATAAAGACTGACTACTGAGAAATTCCAGTTTGTAATCCAGGCCAGGTTGACAGAACACGTGCCTTCGCTTTTATGAGGTCACCTGGCCAGGACTAAGTTGCTTAGCGGCCTGGACACACCGAGCCACCTCACCTGTGCTATGGAGAAGGGTCCAAAGTGCAAAGTCTCCTCCGCCAAAGGCCAGTAACGCTCGCATTTTTTCTAGAGACAGGAAAGCAAAGGAGGTTAGGCTGCATCTCCCTGTGGAGAGCACAAGTCCTGGAGTGCTAGGCACGCACTCTGTGGCTTTCCTGCCCGCCTGAAACCACCACCACCCTGCCGTCCAGTCTCACCTTGCCCATTTCCACTTCCCGGCAGGCCATGACAATCACCTGGAATGAGAGAACACACCGTGAAAGGGGAGAGAAATCCCACAGGGCTAGCTGTGTTAGACGAAACAGCACATAGCCTGTCATCAGGAAATATTGCTTTAGCCCAGGAGTCCCCAGCCTTTGTAAGCCTGCAGGCCCCTTTGCAATTCTAAGAATACAACAAGAGGACCACAGTGTAAATGGTAGAAAATACTAACACTAAAGCACCATGTCACAATAGCAACAATATAATCTTAGATCAACTCAAAATTTAGTTTTTTTCTATTCCAGAAAAAAAAAAGTTAAAAACCATAAACGAATAATAATATATGTATTAACAGCAGCTAGAATTTTGGTAGCTAGACGGTGGAAGTCGAAAGCCATACCATCTATAAGAGAACTCAAACACAAGATTCTGGATATAGCGGAGATGGATAAACTTAGCTTAATATTGAATAATAAACCAGAAGAGGTATTTTGGAAAAGATGGAAAACTGTATATGACTGGCTAAAACACAAGAAAAAAAAAGACTGAAATGTGATAAATTTCTAGTGGAAAAATGTACTTGAACAAAAGGAACTGTTTCTTTTTAATAGAGATGTATAAAACAAGAAACCATAAATGTATGGATTAAATATAATGTTAAGGTGAAAATATGGAAAATAAATTTACAAAAAAAAATTAGTTTTTTTCTATTCCAGTATAATAGTATTTTGAGGAGCTGCAGTGGCTCAAGTGGTTAAGATGCTGAACTGCAGGCTGTGGAAGGTTGGTAGTTCAGCAGTTCGAGACCCGGGTGCCGCATGACGGAGTGAGCTCCCGTCTCTAGTTCCAGCTCCTGCCAACCTAGCAGTTCGAAAGCAAGAAACTGCAAGTAGATAAATAGGTACCACTTCGGTGGGAAGGTAACAGCGTTCCGTGCGCCTCGGTGTTTAGTCATGCCGGCCACATGACCACGGAAATGTCTTCGGACAGCGCTGGCTCTTCGGCTTTGAAACGGAGATGAGCACCGCAACCCTAGAGTTGGACTTGACTGGCTTTCGAGCAAGGGAAACCTTTACCTTTACTATAATAGTATTTATGATGCCAATTTATTATATCACAATCACAATATAAATAAAGTACAACACATCCAAAGCATTCATAAATTACGACGTTTGCCCCGTAGGGTTACAAGCTGACATAGAAGTCTAGACGAAACGAAGATGCAGTGAAATTGTAAGATAAGAGCCGGTGTTGTTGACTCGCTTCTGCTGCCTTCCTCAGGTCTTACAGAATACAAGAAATCTATAATTCTAGCTGTGAATCTGGTTAGGCTGAGTGCCATGTTTTTGAGAATTTGAATGGCGATCCCCTCTATTTTCTAAGAGCGTTATTTGATGAATATACTGATGCTTTCAATACATCACATATCAACAGATTGAAAACAACACTAGAATTATGTATTTCTTGTACTTTCATTTGGCCAGGGTTATTTTTGGGCAGGAACGCACAGGAACGGAGTTCCGGCTGGCTTCCAAGTTGGCCACACCCAGCA
>NW_015162512.1:128047-138950 GCF_001447785.1 Gekko japonicus | reverse complement strand
CATTACCATAATAGGCCACACCCAACAGCAGAAACCCATTAGGACTGGCTATATTAGGGGTGTGTGGCCTAACATGCAAAGGAGTTCCTGCTACAAAAAAGCCCTGGATTTGGACAACAAACAAGGTTTGACAACAAACAGGGTAAACAGAATAAGAAGCCAAAGGTGGGTGTGGCTGGATGAGCACACTTCTGGTAACATGGGGGTGTGGCCTAATATGCCAATGAGCTGTGCTGTCAGGGGTGTGGCCTAATATGCTAATGGGTTTCTGCTGTTGGGTATGACCTATTATGCTAATGAGTTCTTGCTGGGCTTTTTCTACAAAAAAAGCCCTGCATTTGGCAGTCCCCTCTCAGGACTAACCCGAACTGACCCTTTTTAGCTTCCAAGATCTGATGAGATGAGGCTAGCCTGGACCATCCAGGTCAGGGTGACCTTCAGTCCGATTTCCTTCCCAGGTCTTGCTTAAAAAGCCAAGATTCCACCCGCTCTCCAGCTGTTCAACTCACCTTGACCTTGTATTGCCAAACCATACGCCAGAAGTCAAACACTGTGAGCTGAAGAGGTCCTTGTGTTGCGATGTAGCATCTCTTGTTATCCACACCCTGTGAGGAGGAAGGAAATGGCAAACATGAAGAAGAAGAGGAGGAGGAGATTGGATTTATACCCCACCTTTCACTATCCGAAGGAGTCTCAGAGCAGCTTACAATCTCCTTTCCCTTCCCCTCCCCACAACAGACACCCGGTGAGGGAGGTCTTTCTGAGAACTGCTCTTGAGAGAACAGCTCTGAGAGAGCTTGTGACTGACCCAAGGTCACACCAGCAGCTGCATGTGGAGGAGTGGGGAATCAAACTCTTGTCTCCCAGATTAGAGTCCCAACCACTACACCAAACAGCACCTTCTGTTCTGCTGCACAGCTGTGCCCATAATTTTGCTGGAGAATACGATCGGCATTGATGGGAAGGGGGAAAACTCCTCATGTGGATGAAAGAACATGCAATGTAGAAGACAGAGGGGGCAACTTATTCAGCATTTGCATGAGCTTAAAGCCTTTGGACAGTCATGGCTTGTGTGGTGAAGCTCAGGGAATATCTCATATTGGCCTTAGTGATGGGTGATGGGCGTTGAAAGTGGATCTACCATGTCCATAGCTGCTGCGAGCTTCTGAATGTCAAGTGGAGCCTGGTGTGAGTGTGGACTGATGACATCACTTCCTGCCACGGGGCTTCACGCCTTCAGTGCTGAACAGCTGGAAGGACTGGCTCTGCCCATCAGCCATTCTAGGGGTAGGTAGGTAGTTCGAGGGGACTAGGTAAGGTGGCTGATGGACCTGCCAGAGTCTGGCTGGACGCGGCGAGTGTTGGTTACCTGGATGAAGTTGGCATTGATATAATCCGTCTGTCCTTCCTCCGTCAACAAATTCAGAACAACTCTGGTCTGATCGTCTGTGGGAGGCAGACATTTTGGAGTTAATGTCACGGAGCCCTGCTTCCTGATGGGGTTGGCTTGCTGAGGGTCTCAGGATGTGTCTCCAAGACAGTGGGAAACAGGAGGGACGATTCCTCCTGTTCAACCAACCTTGGAAACCTGGGAGCAGGCCTATAGCCAGGATTTTGTGGTTTGTGGGGCAATTTTTCCCCCTGGTAGGGTTGAAGTTCTCAGTGCAGAAAGAAAAGCCAGATTTCTGAAGATTATGACGCAACTCTTCTCAAGCTGCCTGTTCTACAAGGGTGTTCTTTTGCTAGTCATCACCCTCAGCCTCTTAACCAGTTAGCCAAAAGAAAGCTGTTACCAGGATAGATCTCTAAAATGCAAGCTGTCAACCATTTTAGATGACAGTTCTCAGCTGCTGCAAGTTAATCACCTCTGCCAGCCTAAGCAGCAATTCTGATAACAAGCTGGCAGGTGGGGGGTGATGACTTCTACAGTCAAGAAAGCTAACACTTAGGCAGAAAAGCTCTCTTGAAGGAGACCAGTTTCTGGACACAGAGTTAGACGGGATCCTAGAGGTCACCTACTCCAACCCCCTTGTTCAGTGCAGGAATTAGTCAACTACAGCTTCCCACTCTGCTTAAAGAGCGCATGCCTTTAAAAATATGTTTTAAAATGACTGAAAAAAGCATTTACAGGAGAAATTCTTGTGGGGCTGTGCCTTTAAGAAAGGGGGTGGAGCCCCCAACAGCCTCACCCTAGCTATGGGCCTGGCTGGGAGGTTCCTCCAGCTACTTCTCTGGTGGAGAAGAGCTTGCAACGTGGTTTTATACCTTGCTAAACCAGGACTCACGTGGCAAAGGAAGACCCAGCATCGACGCTGTTTGCATCAACATCCAACAAAGAAAGCAGTCCAGCATCCGTACCACTGGCTATGGCGGGCCAATTATGCTCCCTAAATCCAATGATTTAGGGATTAACTACAAATTACAGTCTGTTTAGGTCTTCCCCGGATATATACTCAGGTGTGCATTGAGAGTTTTGTGCCGGGAACCTAACTCCCAAGCAGTTGTGGGCTGATATGGATAAGGACCGTACCACGTACAGAGAGGGGGTGCTTAAGCCTCCCCTCCCCCCCGTGCCATTTTTGTGACTTGAAATGGCCCTGGAGGGGTACTATGTGCTGCATGTGAGTTTCGGTAATGGGTTAACAGCTCCTAGGGGCCATTTTGGGACAGGGAACCAGCCTGGGGAGCGGCTTAAACACCCTGTCCCCGCATGTCATTATTCTGATCCAAATCAGCACCTGGGAATTGGCACATAACTCTCAACATATGTGATTGTGTGGACCCTGGAAGGACACAAGGAAAACATAATGGTGCCTAGCTGTGTCTAAATGCAGGCCTTATCAGTTGACCCAAGAACATTCACCTATACAAATATGCCCTCAGCCGATCTTGAGATAGCCAGGGAAAAAAAATCTCTGCTAGGAATAAGGCTCAACAGGAATTGTTGACCTGGGTGACTGGGGCCGTATTCCTCCAGAGTCAACAGAGGGACCAGGGTTTTGGCATTTCATATTTAGAGTTACCAACCTCAAGGTAGGGCCTGGATAGGGTTACCAAGTACCTACCGCAAATCGGCGGGGGACATGTGCTTTCCTGCCTGCAACACACCCGCGTCGCACTATGCTGTTGCCCAGACGTGACGTCAGCATGCTGGGCACGTAGCCGGGTGACGCTCTGGCAACGAGGCTGAAAACTCGATGGTACCATCGAGTTTTCAGCTCCATTGCTAGAGCGTCGCCCGGCTACGTGCCTACGTCACGTCTGGGCGACAGTATAGTGCGGCGTGTGTATTTTCCCCACGGGGATGTTCCCACCAAGAACTGTGTGCCCCCCGCCGATGCGCGGGAAGTACTTGGTAACCCTAGGCCTGGAGTTCTCCCGGAATGACAACCGATCTCGAGACGACAGAGATCAGTTCCCCTTGAGGAAATGGTAGCTTTCGGGGGTGGACTCTATGGCAGTCTACCCCATTCTGAACATCTCCACTGAGCTCCCTTCCACTCCCAAGCTTCACCGGCCCTGGTGTTGCTCTGTAGGATATTGTAGCAGGAGCTCCTTTGCATATTAGGCCACACACCCCTGATGTAGTAGCCCCAGTAAGAAGAGCTCTGTAAGCTCTTGGAGGACTGGCTACACTAGGGGCGTGTGGCTTAATATGCAAAGGAGCTCCTGCTACAAAAAGAGCCCTGGATAATGCCATGCAGTCCACCTTCCAAAGCAGCCATTTCCTCCAGGACAAGCGGGATCGAATGTTTTAAATACATACTTTATAAATAAATGTGTCGTCTGGAGATCAGTTGTAATTCCAGTAGACCTCCAGCTCCTACCTGGAGACTGGCAACCTTAGGCACTGCCCTCAAATCTCCAAGAACCTCCAAAGCCAGAGTGGACAACCAGGGGACCAGCAGAGAAACCAAAGAAGAACATGTACTTCCTATTCAGAAGGTCCCCAGCCTGACATCTCATGTTTTAAAAAACAAATGAGCTCCCAGCTACTGAAAAAGGCCCTTCTTCTAGCTGAAACGCCAGACAACCACTGCCATCGGAGCAGACAAGAATGAGTTGGATGGATCTATACAAATAATTTGACATTTCCTTCAAGCTTCCTGGAGGCTGGGGGAGTAGCCCTGATTCTGTGAACTTAGGCAGATCACGAGAAGGGAGGGCAGGAAGGGTTGCCTCAGTGCTTAGTTCTTGTGGCCCTTTCTTACACGCCCAGGGAAATGCTGATCGCCTCTTTGGGGTCAGGAAACAATCTTCGTCCAGGCCAGTTTGGCCAAGGATCCTGGAGGGTTTTTGTTGTTGTTGTTATCTTCTGGGCCTGTGGCAGGGGTCACTGGGTGTGGAGTGGGAGGTATTTGTGAATTCCCTGCATTGTGCAGGGGGTTGGACTAGGCGACCCTGGAGGGTCTATGATTCCATGACCAATGGCCTAACTTGGTATAAAGCAGCTTCATATGTTCCGCATGCCCTGCGGACTTTGTGGCACAACGGCTTTCCCCTGAGAAAGTTCCTGGAGCAATTAGTTTTCCCCAGGGAAAGTAGGACAAACCTCTCCATTAGTCAAACACAGTCTTTGTCCCAGGGGCCAGCCCAACAGAGGGAGGAGGGAGGCGGCTGAATATTTTTAAAGCCCTGGTCTGCATCCAAGGAAAAGTCCCTCCCAGTCAACCAAACTTGGAAACCTGGAAGACCGTACGGCCACCAATGTTCACCTCCACCCATTTCAGTCAAGTAACTTCCTCTGCCTACTTCAGTTGAGTGGCCTGGCCTCCTAATTGGCTGAGAGCTCTATCTCTGTTGAACCCATTCCATTGCGGCTAGTCTACATGTAAACCAAGACAGCCAAAGGGTGGAGGGAGGCAAGGCGAGGGAGGAATGTGGTTGCACAGCTTGCTCTGTGGAGGAGGAGGAGAGTCAGGTGGGGAGGTACGAGAACGGCCTGTAACCAGGGCATCTGGATTCCTGAGAAGGGAAACTTCCATTCCTGCGTGACAATCTCCCGACTCACATGGCAATATATCCTTGTAACGGTTCTTCTTGAGGTTCTCCTTGCTGCCCCCGGCCTCTGTCGAAATGCTCTGCTGTTGCCGAAACGCCGTCGCCCGGGCTTTGATTTCCTGCCGAGAAACAGGAAGACGAAAGTCGAATGCGGCAAGAGAGGGTTACCTTGAGTCAAGGAGGAGGAGGGCGTATAGACAGTAGCCCGTTTCCCCAACTCTGTCCCTGGTCACTAGGAACTTTTGGACCTCTCTCTGACCGAAATGACACATTTGTTGCAACAGAACTAGGTTGTAGAGTCCTGAGGCGGAAGTGGATGCTACCACTTCACACTGGAGGTAGCGGAGACCATGTTTGTAATGCTCGACCATGTTTTCAAAAGCCATCCAAATAAAAAGCTAGTGAGTTTGGGAGTTTTCTGAGAATTGATTCGTCTTACCGCAAACCCTATAATGAGGGCCAGTACTGTAGACTCCCTAACCATAGAGTTCTGGAGAGGACTTGGGAAGGTTTGAAGAGACAAGCACTCATCGCTATCCCAAATAAGTATTTTAATTTTTAAAAGCCTAACAGTGAAGACTGTTCTGTCTCAAAATGTACTGTGGTTTCCAGAGGTCATTTCGGGGGGGATCGCGGGGGATCGCAGTTCCCCCGGGTGAGGTACGGGGGGCGGGGCACATGACGAAGCCCCGCCCCCTGCTTCCGGCCGCCCCGCTTCCGGCCCTCATTCAGCCAGGAGGAGGCAGGAGAAGAGGGGAGGGTAAGTTGCTTCCTCCCTGCCTCTCCCCACCCCTGCCTGCCTGGGGCCAGAGAGGGCCTTCGCGGGCCTTCCTTGCACTCCCGCCGGCCACCGTTGGGGGTGGGGGGTGTGGCCTTATGACACACTTCCGGTGATGTCAGGGGGTGTGGCATATGCTAATGAGTTATGCTAATGAGTTCCCCTAGCTCTTTTTCTACGAAACGACCCCTGGTGGTATCTCCCCTGAAGAGGTTTTTGATACCCACCAACTGGTATTAATGTCACTGCTTTGATAAAATGGCACAGGGCCAATGTTCCCCCTAAGCTGTGGAGTCTAGTGAGCAAAAATTCTACTTTCTGAGCTATTGGCATCAAAGTTTTGAGCGAGCAATTTGGCCACTGCATAAATTAGTTTGCTCTGGAGCCATCCCTTCCTGAGCTAAGACAAAATGTGTGAGCTGGAGGCTAAAAAAAACTGTGAACTAGCTCACACTAAGTCAGCTTAGAGGGAACACTAGCCCCCTCTCCTGCTCTGACCACCACCAGACCCCTCACTCATACCGTCCTTCCCACCCATCCACGTTCCGACCTGTGTGTCCTTCCTTCCCCCAACCATTTCTGTTCCTTCCGTTTCCCCAGTGCTGCTGGTTGGTGTGTGAAGACAGGAACACCACCACGAATTCAGGGCTCTTTTTGTAGAAAAAGCTCAGCGGGAACTCATTAGCATAATAGGCCACACCCAACACCAGAAATCCATTAGCCTATTAGGCCACACCCCTGCCAGCACAGCTCATTGGCATATTAGGCCACACCCCCGTGTTACCAGAAGTGTGGTCATCCAGCCACACCCACCTTTTGCTTCTTATTCTGTTTACCTTGTTTGTGGTCAAAACCCAGGGCTTTTTTTGTAGCAGGAACTCCTTTGCATATTCGGCCATACTCCCCTAATGAAGCCAATCCTAATGGATTTCTGCTGTTGGGTGTGGCCTGTTATGCTAATGAGTTCCTGCTGGGCGTGGCCAACTTGGGAGCCAGCCGGACCTCCGTTCCTGTGCGTTCCTGCCCCAAAATAGCCCTGACCACAATGCTTCCCAGAAGGGCCACCCTTGGACACTACCTGCGAGTTTTTCTGTGGCAGCACGTGACTGGGGGGCTCTGAAGCAGTGCCCCACCTCAGGGTATGCTGACGCCGGCCCTGACATGTCTCTACCCTTTCCAGCTGATTTTGGAAGTGGTGGACTATAAGGGAAGGGTTCATTGTGGGAGAGACTCGTGACTGAATTGTACCCATGTGATCGGGACACTTAAATGTTCTCTGAGTTACATAGAATCCATTCACAATTAGGCACATAGGCAAATGTCAAAAATGCATTTCAGTGGTGCCGGTCAAGGTCAAGGTTCCCCTTGCTCGAAAGCCAGTCGAATCCGACTCTAGGACGGCGGTGCTCGTCTCCGTTTCCCAGCCGAAGAGCCAGCACTGTCCAAAGACATTTCCATGGTCATGTGGCCGGCATGAAAGGCAGGGCTCCTTTTGTAGAAAAAGCCCAGCAGGAACTCATTAGCATAATAGGCCACACCCAACAGCAGGAACTTATTAGCATATTAGGCCACAGCCCTGACAACACAGCTCATTAGCACATTAGGCTGCACCCCCGTGTTACCAGAAGTGTGGTTATCCAGCCACACCCACCTTTTGCTTCTTATTCTGTTTACCTTGTTTGTTATCAAAACCCAGGGCCTTTTTTTGTAGCAGGAACTCCTTTGCATGTTAGGCCACACACCCCTAATGTAGCCAATCCTAATGAGTTTCTGCTGTTGGGTGTGGTCTATTATGCTAATGAGTTCCTGCTGGGCGTGGCCAACTTAGGAGCCAGCCGGAACTCCGTTCCTGTGTGTTCCTGCCCTGCTTGAGTGCAAGAACCACCCACTTTGACACCCATGGCAACTTAACACATCAACATATGCTGTACTGGGAGTGATGTTACCTGAATCCTCCCCACGTTTTGGTATCATTAAACTGTGTTGACCAACGATGTCTTGCTTAATCTTTTTCCCCCTTAGCTTTTAATTTCAGTTGGGGAGGTGAGGACACCTTGTTCCCTGATCTCCTGTCATGGACCTGATGATCCAGGCATCAGCTTACAGATTTCATATAGACACGTGGGTGGTGATTTACAGGGCCATTGAAATCAATGGGGCTTAGAAAGGTATAACTCTGCTAAGTGTGGCCCTGTAAACCACCACCCACATATGTCTATACGAAATCCCGACACCCAGCAATAAGATCTGCACAAATCCCGCAATCACAAAATTTCAATCTAGGGAAGGAATGGTTGCGAACAGGGATGCAATCAGTTCCACCCAACATCCATAACCTGATAAACACCAACAAGAGGCTCACAGGATTTGACTTGCCATGTAAAGTATGGATGACGGCTAATAGAATATGAACAGGCTTTGGCAGTTGTGCAGACCTGTTGTTTAAATGGGGCAAAATACCAGGGCCCGCCAAACTGTTTTCAACCTGTCACAGGAATGTGAGCATCGTGCTTTCCAGGGAGATGTGATGGAGCTCTTTGAACTCTCCCCAGCTGCAATTGAGTGGATTGAAAATTTAGATATTAGTATTTAGGGGGATTGCCCAATCAGTCTGCATACCCATTGTATCAGCTCGGTTACAGATTTTATATTATTATATGCTCCCTGTGTGTAACTCTGCCATACGGTAAATTAATAAATAAATGGCCCTGTCAGATACCACCCAGAGCACATAATGTTGGAGAGCTTCCGTGTCTTCAGGGAACTTGAAGTCGAATGTGGAGTTGATAAGACAACTCGTTGTGGCAATGGAGAATCCCTCCTCCTATCAAAGTTGGATCTGGGAACCAACAGTCTGAATTCTCCAAGGTGCATCTGCTGTCCCTAACCTTAGATGCCAATGAGACCACCAAGAGATTACAAAATACCAAAGGACTGCAGGGATCCAGGCCAACGTCCTTTTAATAGATCCATGGTCCCTTTAAGAGATCAATATGGTCTGGAGACCAGCTTTGTGGTACAATGTTCTATCCTGCATTGCAGAAGTAGTTGGAACCAGGGGTCATTTCCTGCAGCAGCGCACAGGAGCGACGCTCCGGCAGTAAAGAGCCCAGGGGGTGGGCACATGCAACAAGCCCCACCCCCTGCTCCCAGCAGCCCTCAGTCAGAGCAAGAAGCAGCCAGGTAAGTTGTAGAGCCCACCCACCCCCCCGGTTCAAAACAGTCCAGTGGCACCTTTAAGACCAAGTTTTATTCAGGTACAAGCTCTCCCTCTGCGAAGACAGATCTGCACGTTCCCCCTCCCCCCGCATAGCTAGCAATCCAAAACAGTCCAGTGGAGCCTGAGCGGTGGTGTTGCCTTCTGACACACTTCTGGTGATGTCAGGGGGCGTGGCCTATGCAAATAAGTTGTGCTAATGAGTTATGCTAATGAGCTCCTGCACCTCTTTTTCTATGAAATGACCCCTGGTTGGAACAAGTCGTCTTCTGCTCTGTCTACAGTCTTGCAGGCCTGTGCCATACTACTATGGTTAGGCAAAGTTTGAGGGCTTCCTCAAAAGGGTTGCCAGGCTTTGCAATTCACTTTTGGGTCCTGACCCAGAGGTTGGGAAACGCTGAGCTAGGAGACCGCATGGCTCCATCAGTTATAAGGACTGATGTGACACTTCCTTTTAGAAACAGAAAGAATGCTTCAGCCCAGTGACCATTAGGAGATGACCCCCGTTAACCCTGCGGGCTCTTGGAAATGACCCCGTTAACCAGAAATCACTGCCTTGATCCCTGACGCTCTTTACAAAATCGCACAAACTTCTGTTGAATTTATTTTTAGAACAGAGACGGTTCCTCTGACCCTGCCAGGATCTCCGGAGCAGGTTCTCCCGGTATAACACTTGTGTCTCATCCCAAAACTGGTTGAGACACTTAACAGATTTCTGTCTAGGACTCTGATCTCCACCCAAAGTTTCACCAGGTCAGGTGGGATGTGATGTAACACCCGACTCTGCCCTGGAGGCATGAGGCTCCTTAGGAGCGGTTAGTATTGTGTGTCTTTGAGCTATGCTATACGTTGCACAGGCAAGGTTGCTAACTGACCAGGAAAGAAAATGTCTTGTTCCTTTCACAGCGGTGGTGCCAGGAACTGCCGTCAAGTCGCAGCCAACTAATGGCAACCCCATACGGTTTTCAAGGCAAGAGATGTTCAGGGGTGGTTTGCCATGGCCTGCCTCTGCCTTGTGACTTCCTTGGTGGCAGGGCCGGCTCACTCACTAGGCGAACTAGGCAATCGCCTAGAGCGGGCCGGCCCTTAGGGGCGCCAAGCTGCACCCGGCCCCGTACTCTGGGAGTTTCTTGATTATTTGTGTTTTTCATTCTTCCTAAAATGCATTTATTTTTGAAAATTGGTGGGCGCATGGGGGGGCGCCAGAAGGGATCCTCGCCTAGGGTGCAAAATAAGCTGGGGTGCAAAATAAACCGGGGCTGACCCTGTTTAGTTTCCGAGATCCGACGAGATCAGGTTGGCCTGGGCTACCCGGGTCCTTTGATAGGGGGTTAATATGTGAAGCTTTCAAGGCATGAACTTAAATACCGTCCTCTGATAACGGCCACTGATCAAACTGGTTTTAAACAGACATCTAGAGGAACCAGCTAGAGGCAACCCTACTTTTTAAAATTTCCTGCTTTGAGTCCTTTCTTCTTCATTTTAGGCTCAGGATCAAACATCAAACTTGATAGTTTCCTCTTTCTTCTTCTTAAGCCTAGAATGTCCTTCCCGGATGTACCTGCCATTATTATTTCTTTAATTAGGATGTTTTTATGCCGCCTCTTCAGAGTCCTACTCAAGGCAACTTATAATTAAAGGCATTAAAATATAAGAACAAACAGTTAAAAAAAACCCACTGGACATAAGCAGCGTAAAAACTGTCAATTAGGGGAGATCTCCCACAATTACAATGGATCTCCAGACAAGAGTGATTAGTTCCCCTGGAGAAAATGGCTGCTTTGGAGGGGGAACTCCAGGGGTCATTTCCTGCAGGAGCGCACAGGAGCAGAGCTCCGGCAGTAAATAGCCCAGGGGGTGGGCACATGCAACAAGCCCCGCCCCCTGCTCCTTCTCTCCCTCTTTCC
>NW_015162512.1:122252-127750 GCF_001447785.1 Gekko japonicus | reverse complement strand
GCATAGCTAGCAATCCAAAACAGTCCAGTGGAGCCTGAGCGGTGGGTGTTGCCTTCTGACACACTTCCGGTGATGTCAGGGGGTGTGGCCTATGCAAATAAGTTATGCTAATGAGTTATGCTAATGAGCTCCTGCACCTCTTTTCCTACGAAATGAGCCCTGGTGGACTCTATGGCATTGTACCCTGCTGAGGTCCGCCCCCAAAAAAACCCCACCTCCATGGGCTCCTCCCCCCAAATCTCCAGGTATTAAAAGTAGCCTGCTCCTTGGGAGGAAAGCTATGGCAAACCTAGACAGCATAATAAAAAGTAGAGACATCATCCTGCCAACAAAGGTCCATATGGTCAAAGCAATGGTATTCCCAGTAGTAATGTATGGCTGCGAGAGTTGGACCATAAGGAAGGCCGAGCGCCGAAGAATAGATGCTTTCAAATTATGGTCCTGGAGAAGACTCTTGAGAGTCCCTTGGACTGCAAGGAGATCAAATCAGTCAATCCTAAAAGAAATCAACCCTGGCTGTTCCCTGGAAGGCCAGATCCTGAAGCTGAAGCTCAAATATTTTGGCCACCAGATGAGAAGGGAGCACTCACTGGAGAAGATCCTGAGGCTGAGAAAGACTGAAGGTCAAAGAAGAAGGGGGTGGCAAAGGATGAGATGGTTAGACAGTGTTATCGATGCAATGCACATGAAATTAAGCAAACTCTGGAGGACGGCGGAGGACAGGAGGGCCTGGTGTGATGTGGTCCATGGGGTCGCGAAGAGTCGGACTCGATTGTGCGACTGAACAACAACAAAAGAGTTGGCAACCCAAACGGTCATACAGGTTGAGTCTGAGAGTGTGTAACTGCCCCAAGGTCACCCATTGCAGACGGGGTCTTCCACAACCTATGCTAACTACGACAACACATTGGTTCTTAACTAGTCGTGTAATGACCTTAGATGGGAATGCACATCCCTATCTACCTGGAAAGGTACATCCAGACACGTCAATGTGCCCAGAGGAGCCCTGCAAAGGATCTAGTTGCACAACAGCATCAATGCTGTCTGCACGCACAAACACACATTTCTGCACACTCGTCTTCCACTGTCTATAGGGGCAGTTCTCTTCTTCCACTGTTCCTTCGTAAAACTCTTCTTCGCAACTTCTTTTATTGTTCTTTCATTTCTTACATTTCAGAGTTCAATGAAGAGGAAATATTATCTTCTCCATTCCATTGTGTTTACCATCTGAGGCCTGGGGTGCATCCGGATTTATTTAATTTCGGGACACAGCCTGCTGAGGAAGCATACTCCGTTTTGTCAGAAAAACAGTCTTGTCCTTTGGGTTGTGTAAGGTAAACCCGTACTTCTGGTTCGACGCAGATGCCAGCTGCGTACGACACCAATTGTTTGGGAACATGTAAGGAGTGTTCCCTCTAAGCTCACAGTTTTTAAGCCTCCGGCTCACACATTTTTCTCTTGGCTCAGGACGGACGGCTCCAGTGCACACTAATTTATGCAGTAGCCAAATCACTCGCTCACAACTTTAAGCCCAGCAGCTCACAAAGCAGAATTTTTGCTCACAAGACTCCACAGCTGAAAAGTACTGGGTCCAGATGTGTTGGTAAGTGAAACAGCTCATAGGCTGCAGTCACACGGAACATTAGCCATGCCAGAGAGACGGAAGATAGGCGGATTTTCCGGGCGCGATCTCACCGGCACATCTGTGAAGCATAGCGCTCCCGTGGCTCAACCGAGGCTTCCCGCTGAAGACGCGTGGCAAAAAACTAGTACCTCGGAGGTACTAGTTTCCGGAAACCGTGGGGCAAGGGCGGGCGTCTGATCGTGTTACCGGTGGCATCCGGCGCCCGCCCATGTCCCCTCGCGAAAAGTTTTTTCCCCCCAAGTCTCCATGGATGCGCACAAGCACCCAACGGAGCATGTGCATACTTCAGTGTACAGGGAAAAAAACTGTTTGCCCTGGAGGAAGGCGAAGAGGCGACTGCTTGTCCAACCGTCCCCAGGAGCCGCACGGAAGACAGCTCAGAGTCGCCCAGAGCGGCGACCCCTCCCCTCCGGGGGACCTGCCTTTCGGTTTCATTGTCAGGACTCAAGCTCCCTCTTCCCCACCCCTTGGCCACGTCCGTTTCTCCCTTCTCCTCCCACCAAGTGACCTTCTGGGACATGTAGTTCCAGCCGCTTCTTTGCCGCATGGTCGTGTGATCGGCACCTCCCTCCCTATACGTTGGTCACTGTAGAAAATGGAATGTTGGACTAGATGGGTGACAAGGTAACTGTTTGCCACAGGTGCCAACCGCCCCCCCCCCCCCCCCCCCGCATTTTCCTGCCCGTGTGACCGGAGCCATAGTTTATTTCAGCTCGGGAAAACAAGACAAAGAGAGCAGGACCGGAGGCCTGTTTATATTCCCATTGTGAACCACACCCAAACACCCACCCACACCCGTGATAGGATTATTTACAGTGCACTTGCATTCCATTGGTCACTCTAGGATCCTGACCGCCCGATTGGGTGCTTTCTAGGATCCGTGCTGGCTATTGTCTAAGAGAGCGAAGCTTAAGCCGTTCGCATGGCTGTGTGAGGACCTAACCGCGTGCGCGGTCTATGTAAGAACACAACAACAGCTGAGAGGGAGTGTTTTCCCCTTCCCCTTGTCGTCGTTTTCTAGCATTTAAAAAAATGGATCCTATGTCTTGTTTTCTTAAACAGGGAAGGAGATTAAATATACTTCTACCTGAATAAATCCACTTGCAGTGCTTTCAATATTTGAAAAACACGAACCGCTTGCCTGAAGGGGGGGGAGGGGGGGAGAGATAAATGATTGATTCAGCAGTTGGTTGGCTGGCCAGTATGTCTGTCAAAAGGGCTATGAATACAGGAGGAAGCAATATTCCAGCTACAGGGGCCAGGGAGGGCCTTCGCGGGGCTTCCTTGCACTCCTGCCGGCCTTGCAGGTACACCGCCGGGCCCCTCATGGGGCTCGGCAGTGGAGCTGCAAGGCTGGCGCTGGCGGCCGGGACCGTTGGGGGCGGGGTGTGTGGCCTTATGACACACTTCCTGTGATGTCAGGGGGTGTGGCCTCATGACACACTTCCGGTGATGTCAGGGGGTGTGGCATATGCTAATGAGTTATGCTAATGAGTTCCCCTAGCTCTTTTTCTACGAAACGACCCCTGGGAAAAAAATGTATAAAGTCCTAAATTGTATGTGCATCTATGAACAGACTGTTATTTGCTTATTCTTGTACCTCGTTTCTTCACCTTTCAAGCTCCACTCCCCCCATTTTAAAATTCTGTATTTTGCCTTGACGGTTGCTGTTCTAGATTGAGTCGATGGCTGCAGTTTAATGGAAACTGGAGGGTACCGTTTTCGCTAATAAAGAAAAGATAATGCCATATAACAGAGCAGCTCCAATGAGACACTCCTTTGACCAGCCTCTCACTTTGGCTGTGCATAGCAGGGAGGAGGGAAAACCACAGGAGTTTCTTTCATAGCCCTGAACTTCCTTTCTTTGCTCAGCTACTACTGGGGAGTGGCAGGGGTGGGAAACCCAACAAATCCAGATCCTTTCTTTTCACCTAGAATCCTTTCCTTGTCAGGCAGCTCTTCTTTTTATATCCTGTGGCTTTTGCTGGAGCCGGGTTAATGCAAACGTCGTCAGTCTTTCCTTGTACAAAATCTGTTTTGTTTGAGGAGGGATCATAAGCAAGGGAATCGTCTGCACCACAGCTTCTCAGATTGGGCTGGGACCCAAAAGGGCCTCTCTCTCATGTGGGTGGGGGCCTTTCTCTTCCTCATCCCTTGGGGGAAGGGTTGCCAGCTCTGGGTGGGGAAATACCTGGAGATTTTGGGGGTGGAGCTTGGGGAGGGCGGGGTTTAGAGAGGGGAGGGACCTCAGCAGGGTACAATGCCATAGCGTCCACCTTCCGAAGCAGCCATTTTGTCCAGGGGAGCTGAGGTTGGAAAAACCATAGAGTTTTGGCCAAATACCAGAGTGCTCCCTGTGACGTCCCTGACGTGATGACGTCATTTCCGGGTGATGTCATTGTATCAGGGACGTCGTACAGCAACGTCCCTGTTTAGGGGAGGGTTTCCCCCTGCCTGCCAACTGGTCCATGATGGAGGGAAGCTCCAAAATTGGGGTCTCTCCTGCCTGGACCTGGGAGCTGGCAACCTTATTGAGGTCCCGCCCTCCCCAGACTCCACCCCCCCTAATTTTGAGGTATCTCCCAACCCCAAGTTGGCAAACCTGTGCTGGACAAGGGCTAACACCAACCCAGCTCTGCTTCCAGTTATGTGATGTAGCACACAACCTCTGATAAACAAATATAAGGTCAACAGTCATGTTAGTCTGACCCGCAATCAACAGTCATACGACTTATAAGAATTGCTGTACATGTATTGTGCTCTGAAGCATTACAATATGATACACAACTTAATAGAATATAAACCAAGGTACAACGTCGTCTCCAGTTTATTTACCAACAGCAGTAAAGAGCTCAGGGGGTCAGAGCTCCAAGAGACGCCTAGGATCCAGAAAAAAAACACTGCGAGTCAATTGAGATCAGCGTCCTATCTGAATCGTGATATGCTTAAGACTTGGTGTCTAACTTTTATGAAAATGAGAGCTTTGGCACCTCTATAAAATTTCCTAAAATTTCCTGAAGAAGATTCATTTTTTGAAACGTTGGTAAACAGACTAACACGACCGTTGACCTTATATATGTTTATCTGTTTTAGTCGTGTGTGTCCAGATTTTTTTGCACACAACCTCTGGGCTTTCCAGTTGGTTGCCATGGTGACTTCATTGCCTTGGCTGGCTTTTCTAGCCCAGACTCACTGAAGGCCTAACTGCATAATGTGTCAAGCAGACTGTGCTGAGAATTCCTGGGTGATTCCCAGACATGCGGGGACCTGATCGAGACTGGGAGTGTGGTACATTAGGATCCAGGTGTGCCGGAAGAGGGGCTTAAGCCTTCCCCACATGCCATTTCCCCAGCCTGGAGACCGTGCGGTTTGCCCTACTGGAGAAGCTTACGTGTAACTGTCAGCGAGCTGCCATCTTCTTGGGACAAGCCTCGTCCCTTTTCTCAACCCCTCCCCCCCCCTTCACTCATGTAGTTGTTATCCTTCTCATGTTGTGCTTCTGTAACTGCCAAGGTTCTCCAGCTGGTGCGAGGTGGTGTTGTGTCTTTATGCTCTGGCTTGTTTAGATTTCCTGTGTGAACTCAACAAGTGTTTATGGAACGGGCCGTTGCTGTTCTCAGGCCGCTTCGCGCCTTTCCTAATCTGTAACCGTATGAGGGAAATGAACTCATTGGTTTAAACATTGTTTGAAGTTGCTTTAATACACCTTCCCCTGACTCTTGTAGTTATTCCAAACAATCTCTGTATGTTCATGATCAACCAAGCTTTGGAAATAAATCTTACTTCTTTTGAACGTGGGTCTATTCTCCTGATTTGGGATCGTAACATTTTGTTTGGAATCCTATTTTCCCCC
>NW_015162512.1:81552-117248 GCF_001447785.1 Gekko japonicus | reverse complement strand
ATCTTGTGCAGCACCTTGAACTCCGCTAAAAATAAATACAAAGCCCAAGCCGACAAACACAGGGCCAAAGAATGGGTGGTGCAACCTGGTGACTATGTATATGTATCCACAAAGAACATCAAACTACTGCGTCCTAGTAAAAAACTTGGGTGGAAGTATATTGGTCCTTTCAGGGTCCGCAGGGTTTTGAATGATGTTGCTGTTGATGTTGAGTTGCCTAAAAACCTTCAAGCATTGCATTCGGTGTTCCATTTCAGTCTCTTAAAAAAAGATACTGGCCAATCTAAATGGCGGGATATTCATGTTCAACCCCCTCCTATCGTCATTGAGGGTCAGGAACACTTTGAGATTTCTGGTATTTTGGACTCCAAGTTTAAACGTGGTAAACTGTGGTATCTTGTGGAATGGGTTGATTTCGGTCCCCAGCACCGCAAATGGGTGGAAGAAGGGGATATTCGGGCTCCTTATCACGTTCGAGCATTTCACAAGCAGTTCCCGGACAAACCGGGAGGCCTCCAGGGGAAACCGGGAGATCTCCCGCCGGGGCCGGGAGGTGGTGGGTAAGTTGTATTTTCAGGTGGGCAGTATGTCAGCGAGCTGCCATCTTCTTGGGACAAGCCTCGTCCCTTTTCTCAACCCCTCCCCCCCCTTCACTCATGTAGTTGTTATCCTTCTCATGTTGTGCTTCTGTAACTGCCAAGGTTCTCCAGCTGGTGCGAGGTGGTGTTGTGTCTTTATGCTCTGGCTTGTTTAGATTTCCTGTGTGAACTCAACAAGTGTTTATGGAACGGGCCGTTGCTGTTCTCAGGCTGCTTCGCGCCTTTCCTAATCTGTAACCGTACGAGGGAAATGAACTCATTGGTTTAAACATTGTTTGAAGTTGCTTTAATACACCTTCCCCTGACTCTTGTAGTTATTCCAAACAATCTCTGTATGTTCATGATCAACCAAGCTTTGGAAATAAATCTTACTTCTTTTGAACGTGGGTCTATTCTCCTGATTTGGGATCGTAACAGTAACCCATCGGCACACATGTAGCCCCCAATGGGAGCAGCAGCAACCTCTGGAGCTGTTTCAGGTTGTGAAAATGGCATGGGGGAGTTCTGAACCCTCTTCTCGGCATACCATGGTCCCGATTCGAATCGGAACCCTGTTCACCTGAGATTCTAATGAGCACTTTCACACACGCTGAATAAGGCACTTTCAACTCACTTCAGCGATCGTTCGCAGGTGGACTTTCCCATTTCACCAAGCAGAGTCCAGTTGCATAGCACACTGAAAATGGACTGAAAGTGCAAGATTTGGCATGCATGAAAGTGCTTTAAGTTTCAGCTGAGAACTCCCAACGCACATCTTGCTTCACAGTCTCTGGGCTGCACCTAGTGACAGATATGGGGAAATGCTCTTTCAAGAACAGCTCTGTCAGAACTATGGCTTGCCCAAGGTCATCCAGCAGCTGTGTGTGGATGAGTGGGGAATCAAACCCGGTTCTCCCAGATTAGAGTCTGTACACTTAACCATAATGCATAATGCATAACTGCATAATGGGGGGGGAAAACCTGGATTAAAAAGCAGGTTGAATTCGATTTCACTGCAGAATTGCCTGGAGGACACCGCGGTGAACATGGATGAAAAGGAGAGTGCAGAAAGGGACTGAGATCTAACCAGACTGGGCTAGTCTGGGCTACCCAGGTCATGTTTAGGCTGTAAGAAAAGCAGCAATGACGCTGCTGAGGCCAGAGAAGGTAGCCAGGACACTGAGGTTGCCAATATGACCAGGGGTCCTTTCGTAGAAAAAGAGCTAGGGGAACTCATTAGCATAACTCATTAGCATATGCCACACCCCCTGACATCAACGGAAGTGTGTCATAAGGCCACAAACCCCCCCCCCAACGGTCCCGGCCGCCGCCGCCGGCCTTGCAGCTCCACTGCCGAGCCCCATGAGGGGCCCGGCAGTGGACCTGCAAGGCCGGTGGGAGTGCGAGGAAGCCCTGCGAAGGCCCTCCCTGGCCCCAGGCAGGCAGGGGTGAGGAGAGGCAGGGAGGAAGCAACTTACCCTCTCTCTTCTCCTGCCCTCTCCTGGCTGGAGGAGGGCCGGAAGCGGGGCAGCCGGAAGCAGGGGGCGGGGCTTCGTCATGTGCCCCACCCCTCGTACCTCACCCGGGGGAACTGCGATCCCCCCAAAAATGACCTCTGAATATGACTAAAGCGACTCTGCTGGCTCCTCCAGGTTTGGCAGCTTCATGACTGCCTCATTTGGCAGGCCTAACATGCTTATTGTGTATGGAGGCTGTTATTATAGTATCAAACGTGTTTGACCATCAAACATACCGTGTTTGATTGTGATGACCAGATGTCAATGTTCACGGTGTCTATTGCGTTTGGCACAGAATGACCCAAAGCCTGCCAGACAGGTTTGCATAATCCTTTTTTTGGTTTCAACACAGCACTTGCACAAAAATGCTGCCCATCCAAACAGACTGGCAGTCATTAATGTCACTACAGGTCTAGTGAAACAAAGACCAAATGGTAGGATTTAAAAACAAAAATACAGCATCTATTTACGACTGATTTGATTGTCCCTTTAAGCGACTGCCTACTGAACAGAGCAGCGGCAGCCAGGACGGGGGAGTAGAACTTCACTGGATGGTGTGAGAACGCGCGGGCATGAAAAGCTGATTTCAGAGGAAGGCACTGTTAGGAAAGAATACAGTGGAGCTATCTGCCAAGCAGCCACAAACTGGTTGAGGAACAGTCCGCTGAAAATTTTGGGGGTGGAACCAATGAGAGAGGACACACAAATACGGGGAAAGAGGCAACCAAGCAGGGGTGAGACATATACGTCAGGTACAACTCTCAGGTTTGGTGTGGTGAGCAGGGAATGTACTCGTAAGATGATTTCTCAGCCCCCTTGAGGCTGCTGAAGCGCTTCAGCACATGTGCAAAAAACAAACAAGAAAACAGTGGAAAACCAACCCACAATATGAATGTGAACAGATGAAATTTCTCAGAGATTATGTTTTTATTCTTGTGAAATGCCATTGTTGTGTCCGCTGACCACCACCGGAGGTCAGCGCACACTCCTGAGCTTCAGTCCGGCACAACAATGGGACTAGGATTCTAGTCCCTCCACTGGGGGGAACCAATGGGACCTTGGCGGGAGATTCAAACCCACCAATGGGACCAGGGGAAGCCCCTGGACTGTGTATATAGTTGGCCTGCCGGCCGTTAGTCTTCAGTCTTGTTGTGTACCAGTAAAGCCATGCTGATCACTACATCAGCCTCCATGCTTTCTTTACGCGTCTAACCCACTACACTTCAATGGCGACGAGGATGGGATCCCGCTGAGCAACCAGCCGGGCTGTCGGACGCTAAGGGGAAGACAACGCACCGCCGCCCGCGCTCCGTCGATTGATGAGCACCGAGGGTGAGCAATCCGCTTCCCAGCCGCGGCTGCAGCAATCCGCTTCCCAGCCGCAACCGACCAGCACAATGGCCCTTGCTCCGGGATCAGGGCTGATACAGCCATTCGACACGGCGCGCCCTCAGCAATGGGGAGCTTGGATCACCGGCGTGAAGCAAGTTCTCATCTTCTGCCAGGTGACGGACGAGGCAAGAAAGAAAGGGCTTCTACTCGGGGCATGCGGCCCCGCCATAGTGGAACTAGCCCAGCATCTGATCTCTCCCAAAACGTTTGATGACTGCACCTTCGAGGAGTTAGTCAACGCAGTCCAGAACCACTACACGCCGAAGCCGTCGGAGATGACCTGCCACGTGGCGTTCCAGCATCGGAACCAGCTAGGCCGCGAGACAGCTGCGGAGTTCCTCGCCGAGCTCCGCCGCCTGGCCGCGGATTGCAAGTTCGAGGGTCACTTAGAAATGGCGCTGAGGGACCGGTTCGTCGCAGGCCTGCGGGAGGAGAAGCTGAGGCGACGCATCATGGAGGGCGAGAAGGTCACCATTGCGTCGGCCATGGCCACCGCATCTGCCTGGGAAAGGTCCCACCCAGCCACCTCGACCGCACATCAAGCCAACACCGGGACACCCAATAGCCCGGATGAGGACGTCCACCGCACGCAAGCTCCGCGGCGCACCCCACGGGCGAACGCGAACTCCGGTCGCCAGCCGCCCAACACAATCCAGCCCGGGTGCGCCAGCTGCGGGGATCCGCACGACCGGAATACTTGCCGGTTCAGGGGAGCTGTTTGCCGGACCTGCGGGCGCACTGGACACATCGCCCGCGCCTGTCGCGCCAAGGTCCCCAGCCGCGGCCAACCTCCGCGCCACCGAGCGGAGGCCCACTTCGAGGACGGCGCGGATAGCGAGGACCTCTACAGGATCGCGCACACCGAGGAAAAGGTACTCCAACTCCCCGGGAAGGCGGCCCACCCCAAATTTATGGTGACCGTAGAAATAGAAGGGTCCCCCTGCCGCATGGAGATAGACTCGGGCTCCGCGGCCTCCATCATCTCGGAGGCCACGCTCAAGCAGTTATGCCCCAGGGGGGGGCCGCGGTTGCGGCCAGCACAAGTCACCCTCATGGACTTCCAGAGAAACCCGGTGCCAATAAAGGGGGTCGGGACCTTTAGGGTGCAATACGGACAGTTGAAAAGGCGGTTGGACTTGATTGTGGTCGCCGGCGACCTAGTGAGTCTGCTGGGGCGGGCTTGGTTCGAGCCTCTGGGAATCACCGTCGAGGGAATACAGCTGTGCGCCGCCCAGGGCTACGAGGGAATCTGCCGGGAATTCCCCACGGTTTTTGATGATTCGCTGGGCAGGTATACGGGCCCCCCGGTGTCGTTGCGCATAAACCCCCAGGTAGCCCCAATCCGCATGCGAGCCAGGTCGGTTCCGCTTACGGTTAAGCCAAAAGTCGATGCGGAACTGGATCGCCTAGTAGCACAAGGCATCCTGGAACCGGTCCCCCATGCCGCATGGGAGACCCCCACTGTCGTGGTGGAAAAACCGAATGGGGCGGTCCGCATTTGCGCAGACTACAAATGTACGCTGAATAAGGCGCTCCAGGACCACGCTTACCCGGTCCCAGTAGTGAGCCACGTACTAGCCACCCTAGGTGGAGCAAAGATTTTCGGCAAGCTGGATCTGGCCCAGGCCTACCAGCAGTTGCCGGTAGACGAGGCGACTGCCGATGCGCAAACGATAGTAACCCACCGGGGGGCATTCCGTGTGAAGCGACTCAGCTTCGGGGTAAGCGTGGCACCCGGGTTGTTCCAGCAACTAATGGACTCTCTCCTAAAAGGGATTCCGGGCGTCACACCCTTCTTCGATGATGTGATGATCGCCGCCGCCTCGCCTGCGGAATTTGCGGACCGTCTCCGCATGGTGCTCCGCCGTTTCCAGGAGGCGGGGCTAAAAGTCAAGATGGACAAATGTCGGCTGGGGGTGCAGTCAGTGGACTTTTTGGGATTCACAGTCGATGCGGAGGGCCTCCATCCGACACGGGACAAAATAAAGGCGATTGTGGAAGCCCCCCCGCCGAAATCCAAAACCGAACTGCAGGCGTTTCTAGGAATCTTAAACTTCTACCACGCTTTTTTGCCCCACAAGGCGGCGGTAGCGGAGCCCCTTCACCGGCCTGGCCCATTTTGATGAGACATTACCGGTGGTTTTGGCATGCGATGCCTCGCCTTACGGGGTCGGGGCTGTGTTGGCTCACCGTTTGGCCGACGGCAGGGAGGTCCCGGTCGCTTATTACTCTCGAACCCTTTCTGCGGCGGAGCGGAACTACGCCCAGATCGACCGGGAGGGTCTCGCAATTGTGGCCGGGGTCAAGAAGTTCCACGACTACATATACGGCAGGCCGTTCACCATTGTCACAGACCATCGCCCGCTCCTCGGCCTCTTCGCGCCCGACCGCCGGACGCCGCAGGTTCTCTCGCCGCGAGTCCTAAGGTGGACTATTTTCCTCGCTGGCTACAATTATCTGCTCCTGCACCGCCCCGGGAAAGCCATGGGCCACGCGGACGCTCTTAGCCGCCTCCCACTACCTGAGGTGGTTGAGGACCCGGCCCCAGCCTTCCGGGTCCTTCAGCTGGAGGGCCTGCCGGAGGCCCCGTTGCAAGCGCGGGACATTGCCCGCCGCTCGGCTCGGGACCCCGTGGTATCCCGGGTTCTGGGCTGGGTGGTGAGGGGGTGGCCTGAGAAGACAGACCCTGAGTTCGCGGCGTATGCTACCCGGCGGGACGAACTTTCTGCACACAAGGGATGCCTGCTATGGGGAGACAGGGTCGTGGTCCCACACGCATTACGCCAGAGGGTCCTCCAGGCACTGCATGAAGCTCACCCGGGCATCGTCCGGATGAAAGGGCTGGCAAGAAGCTACGTCTGGTGGCCCGGCATCGACGCAGAGGTGGAAGCATGGGTCAAGCGTTGTCAGCCCTGCCAGGCGGTGAGACCCAGCCCACCGGGGGCACCAGCGCAGGCGTGGGAATCCACCCGTACCCCGTGGTCCCGGCTCCATATAGACTTCGCAGGGCCATTCCAGGGACGGCTGTTCCTGGTCACGGTGGATTCCTACTCAAAGTGGCTGGAAATAAGCCCCGTGGCTGCAACGTCCGCAAAAGCCACCATCCGCGCCCTACGAGGACTCTTTGCCACACACGGGCTGCCGGACACCATCGTGTCGGACAACGGGACGGCTTTTACGTCCGAGGAATTCCAGCAGTTCCTCAGCAGCAACTTGATCCGACATGTCCGGTCAGCGCCGTTCCACCCCGCAACCAACGGCCAAGCGGAGCGAATGGTCCGAACCGCAAAGGAGGCCTTGAGCCGGATGGTGGAAGGGGAATGGGAATGCCGCATCGCCAGATTCCTCCTGACCCAGCACACGACTCCCAACCCTGTCAGCGGAAGGTGCCCAGCAGAACTACTGATGGGTCGAAAGCCAACGATCCTTTTGGACCGCCTGCACCCCGACCGGGCCCCCGACCAAAGAAACGCAGTCGAGCAGAGGGAAGCACCAAGGGGGTTCTTCCCAGAGGACCCGGTTCTCGCCAGAAACTTCGGCCGCGGTCCGGAGTGGATTGCGGGCCGCATACTCCGGCCCCTGGGTACCGTGATGTACGAGGTATCCATGGAGTGCGGGCAGATATGGAGAAGGCACATCGACCAGCTCAGACAGCGAGTGCTACCGGAGTCCCAGACAGAGGAAGAGACGAGACAGCAGACGGAACCTAGTGAGACCACACCCGAGGCGACTGCACAGGACTTGCCAGCCGAGGAGCACCCGGCACAGGGCCCCACGGCCCCAGCTTCGGTCGAGGAAAACCCCGTTCCGGAGGCGGCGGAAGCAGGAGCACCAGCTCCCTCGTCAGAACCCGGCCCTGAGGTCGGAATTCCGGAAGCACGAGGGGCCACCCCTCGACGGTCAGCTAGAGTACGACGGTCCCCATCGTACTTAAAGGACTACGTGACTTAGGGGGGGGCCCGGACTATGGGGGGAGGGATGTTGTGTCCGCTGACCGCCACCGGAGGTCAGCGCACACTCCTGAGCTTCAGTCCGGCACAACAATGGGACTAGGATTCTAGTCCCTCCACTGGGGGGAACCAATGGGACCTTGGCGGGAGATTCAAACCCACCAATGGGACCAGGGGAAGCCCCTGGACTGTGTATATAGTTGGCCTGCTGGCCGTTAGTCTTCAGTCTTGTTGTGTACCAGTAAAGCCATGCTGATCACTACATCAGCCTCCATGCTTTCTTTACGCGTCTAACCCACTACACTTCAGCCATTAAAGGAATTGTTTGTGTGTGTGTGAGAACAGATGTAATACTGATGGGGGGGAAGCAACAAAAAAAGTAAACTAGCAATAATTGCACGGATAGCATGATCATCGGAACGGCCACAACGTCGACGAAAACCCAGAAGGTGGCTGCAGTCTGGAAAACGCCTAGGTTTTCAGCAACTACATCCTTCAAAACAAAATCCCGCCCCAAAATAAACACAGCAGGTAAAGAAAGTGCTGTTATTTCTGATACAATGCAGCATTTTGAAAAGCAGTATAGTTCAAAGCCGCACATGCTTCTAACTGGGTGTTGTACTTGGCCTCTTCACATACGCTAGTAATGTCTGCCAAACCTGAGCAAGCGTCGATGGGCCAAATTTGATAAAGCTTTCTGGCATGTTAGCAGTAAAAGGATCTTGGAACCAGACACCCATGCAGTGCTGATTGGTCAAATTAAATCCAAACGACTGCTGATCTACCATTTTGCCAAGATGATAGCCAAATCTGAACACATGCTACTCTACCACATCTCCACACTGCCCAATCTGAACAAGTGTTGCAGTTAAATTTATATGGTGACCAGCTGAACCTAGTACTATGTTGTAAGCAGTGTTCCCTCTAAGCTGAGTTAGTGTGAGCTAGCTCACGGTTTTTTAGCCTCCGGCTCACACATTTTTGTCTTTGCTCAGGAAGGATGGCTCCAGAGCAAACTAATTTATGCAGTAGCCAAATCGCTTGCTCACATCTTTAATGCCAGTAGCTCACAAAGTAGGATTTTTGCTCACAAGACTCCGCAGCTTAGAGGGAACATTGGTTGTAAGTCTTTTCAGTATCGCTATGTATATAAGTAGAAAAGGCAAACACAAGGGATCACAGTTCTCCTTACAGAAAATACTACAAAAAACCCTGACATTGTGATGTGATGGCAGAAACATTTAGTAAATCTTGGCATGTTAAAACATTGTAGAAAGGAAAACAACATGAAGCTGAATGGAATGTTATTTGATCTTGTTTCAAATTTACCTTTTAAACACTTTTAATGCAACTAGAGGTAAGTTTGAAACAATATCAAATAACATTCCGTTCAGTTTCATGTTGTTTTCCTTTCTAAATAACCATGGGTTTTTTCCCCCCCCCAGGATAACAATTTGAAGAAATTATACTCTTGAGGCCTGTAGAGAGCAATGTGCCAGCCTAATTCAGAAGGCTTTTGCATTTGTGTAGAAAAGAAGTTAAGGTCTGGTTTGTTCCCAACATATTATTGAGCTATATCAAGAGGCTGATACCTTTGAAGAGAACAGGATTACTCCTGAAGAAGAACTGGGACGAAATGATCTTAAATCCAGGTGCTCATTGAGAGATGAATGGACTTTTTCTTACTTAGACAAATGTTTTAACATGCAAAGATTTACTAAATGTTTCTGCCATCACATCACAGTGCCTTTTTTGTTGTTGTATTTTTATATATATAAGTGAGTCCTGAATGGTAACGTTTAGGAGAGGGTCCCATTTCAAAAAGTTTGAAAATTACTGGGGTATATTATACCACTGTCTTTTGGGGTTGCCAACTTCAGTTTGGGAAATTCCAGGGAATAGAACCTGGAAAGGGCAGGACTTGAAGTGGGGAAGGACCTCAGCTGGATATCACGCTGTAGAGTCCAGCTTCCAAAGCAGCTATTTTCTACAGGAAAACTGACCTTTGTAGTCTGGAGAGCATAGAATCATAAAATGTTAGAGGTCGAATCTGCATTTGTCTTTCCCGCCGGTGTCCCAGCCTTTTGACCCCGTCTTCAAAAAAGCTGTCTACATTTGGTTTCGTTTTCACACCTCAACAGTGCTAGCATACTTTTGCATGTCTACATATGTTTATTGTCCTTTCGTGGCGGCTCCACTGTCACTGCACCTCTGCACTGCTTTAAAAGAATCTTCTCCAAACAACATTCAAACAAGCATAGAGAAAGATGGTGTCACAGCAGCATGAAACTGATTGAAAAATGCAAATGCAGATTCGACCAGAGTTGGAAGGGACCTTGCAGGTCATCTAGTCCAACCCCCTGCACTCTGCGGGAGCATAGCCGAAAGATAGCCCTACAACATACTCAAAAGATGGTCGTCCAGCCTCCGCTTGAAAACGTCCAGTGAAAGAGCATCCACCACCTCCCGAGGCAGTCTGTTCCACTGCTCAACCATTCTTACAGTTAAGAAGTTTCTCCTGATATTTAGCCGTTAACAGCTCCCTTGTAATTTCCACCCATTAGATCTAGTCTTGCAATCTGGAGCAAGAGAGAATAGATCTGTTCCATCTTCTAGATGACAGCCCTTCAAATATTTGAACACTGCAATCATGTCCACTCTAAGCCTTCTCTTTCCCAGGCTAAACATAGCCAACTTTTTCAGCCTTTCCTCATAAGACTTGGATTCCAACCCTCTCACCATCCTGGTTGTAGTTCTGGGAAATTGCCATGCCCTAACTGGAGGCTGGCAACCAGGGGTCATTTCGTAGAAAAAGAGCTAGGGGAACTCATTAGCATAACTCATTAGCATATGCCACACCCCCTGACATCAGGGGCCCGGCGGTGGACCTGCAAGGCCAGCGGGAGTGCGAGGAAGCCCCGCCAAGGCCCTCCCTGGCCCCAGGCAGGCAGGGGTGGGGAGAGGCGGGGAGGAAGCAACTTACCCTCCCTCTTCTCCTGCCTCCTCCTGGCTGAATGAGGGCTGGAAGCGGGGCGGCTGGAAGCAGGGGGCGGGGCTTCGTCATGTGCCCCGCCCCCTGCACCTCACCCGGGGGAACTGCGTTCACCCGCGTTTCCCCCCGAAATGACCTCTGCTGGCAACTCTAGTTTTTGCCACTGACAGCCTGCAACTACTAATTTCTCACATCATCTTCCCGTCCTTTTCTGAACCCAGCACAAGCTAGTCTTGACCTTTCAAACATCCCATCCACCTCCCATCCCAGCTTTCCGCCCTTGTTTCCCATTATATCTCTGCCTGTGACCGCTGTTCCTCCAGGGCAACTCTTCCTCGCCAGCCAAAAGGCCTTTTGCGATGCAATCCTGAACAGAGTTGCACTGCTCTAAATCCACTGAAGTCAAAAGGGTGTAACTCGG
This sequence comes from Gekko japonicus, assembly GCF_001447785.1. Lineage (NCBI taxonomy): Eukaryota > Metazoa > Chordata > Lepidosauria > Squamata > Gekkonidae > Gekko > Gekko japonicus. Next base: position 106,398 of record NW_015162512.1, on the reverse strand, counting down.
CTATGGACTGCAGTGTGGTTCTCTACCTCAGCCTCTGCACACTCTCCCCTTCTGTCCCCTATTATGCATGGAACTTCCTCTATGCAGATGTAACCATTGGCCTTTGATCTCATTCCTCATTCCCAGCTATAACCAAACTCAAGGGCACTGCATTTAGAAATAAATCCCTCGCTTCCCTTCCCTTCCCTTTCCTACCCTCCCTATTGTCTTCTGCACGGTCAGTTTTATAATGTAAATGCCATGGGGGCATGACATCTTCTGTTTCTGCTTCAAAAACGTTGCAGAGTTCTAAAATGCACACAGATGGTGCACTGTAAATACTGTCGTAGTTTTAAAAAGCAGTGTTTTGCTGAAGTTGATTTATCCAGCCGACACGATTATTTTATTCTGTGGTCACTGCCTTTATTTTAAAATTCAAGGTGATGTACAGATAGTTGAACTTCACAGGACTGAATGCTAGGAACTCTGAAGTTCTAGCTAAATTGGAGTTCCTTTTAACTCCTCACTGAATGACAGCCAGATTTGTAACACCCAGCATTAGGGATAAGGGGTTCTTTTTACTAGGGATGCTCAGTGCCCAGTTCAACTCATGTGTTGTTTGCCAGTCACAGACACGGAGCTGATATTTTAACAGACTGTTCATCTGTTCGTTGACCCATTCATTAAAAAAAAAAAATTACAAGTTTTTCATACATACATAAAAAAAGAACACGGAATATAAACTGTAGGAAAAAAAGAAAATAAAGCAAAGAAACATATCTTTACAGTTTAACTGACTCCAAAAATATCTTGGCAACAAAGCAAAATACAATCCTTTATTACAGCAACCCAACTTACTCCTCTTAATCATAACCTTTCACCCAACACCTTTCCTTAGGGTTTCCAGGTCTTACCTTACCTGTGGCGGGGGGCTCCTGGCTCCTTGTTGGGACTTTTCTGCCGCACGTGCAAAGCTCACGCGTTGCGATGACATCACCGGTAGCAATGTCATCACACTAGGGCTGTCACGCAGTGCAGCTCTAGCATTCGGGGCAAACACTCTATGGTAACCATAGAGTTCCTACCCCTGAATGCTAGAGCCTCCCTGTGCTATGCCCCCAGCATGATGACATCACTACTAGTGATGTCATCACATCAGCGGTGCTCCTCCGGAATGCTACTGTTTGGGGGTGGGGCTTCCCCTGCCAGCCAGCTGGATGGCGGCAGATTGGGGGCCCTGAAACTGGGTGATGGCAACACTATTTTTCCTCTACAAACTTATTTACATACCCTTACTCATCAGATCTACAGATCGTCAACTCATTTTTCCCCCTTTGTATGCAGAAAGTCAATAAGGGACTTCCAGCTAGCAATAAAAGTAAATAATGTCTTTTCTTTAATTAAAGAAGTAAGTTTAGCCATTTCTGCTAATCCCAGCATCTTCAACCACCATTCTTCTACTCATTGACCCATTCATGACAGTTCAGCAGGTTGCTCCACCCTATTCCTTCTTACCAAAGTAGTATGTTTTTTGAGCATGAGCCCAAATGAGTCCTTCCCGCATTTTTATGCCACTGTGCTGCTCGAAGGGCAATTGTTTACACAGGCAGCTAAATCCAAAATCAGCCATAAATATTATAATAGCCCTGGAGTTTGTGACATCACCCAGAAGTGAAATCATCATGTTTTGACATTGGGTAGCAACATTAATGACTGCTGATCTGCTTGGCTCAGCAGCATTTTCACACGTGCATAGTTTTATTTGGGGGGAAAGGATGCAAACCTGTCTGGCAGGTGTGTAAATCATTTGGTGTCAACAGGGGTCATTTCGTAGAAAAAGAGCTAGGGGAACTCATTAGCATATGCCACACCCCCTGACATCAGGGGTCCGGCGGTGGACCTGCAAGGCCAGCAGGATCGAGGAAGCCCCGCCAAGGCCCTCCCTGGCCCAGGCAGGCAGGGGTGGGGAGAGATGGGGAGGAAGCAACTTATCCTCCCTCTTCTCCTGCCTCCTCCTGGCTGAATGAGGGCTGGAAGCAGGGCGGCCGGAAGCAGGGGGCGGGGCTTCATCATGTGCCCCACCCCCTGCACCTCACCCGGGGGAACTGCGTTCCCCCACGTTCCCCCCCGAACTGACCTATGGGTGTCAAATCGAACAAGCAAGGTGATCCGCTCACATCTGATTGGCACAGTCAAACACAGTAGGTTCGATGGTTGAAAACGTCGTCTGAGAAATGTATGGCACCCCTCGTACTGTGACATTTCAGAAATACTGGCTTCAAATACTAGTCCCTTGGGCAGGGCAGAAGATAAGCTAGATGGCGCCTAGAGGAATTTGGCATGTCCAGGGTGGAGCTGATGGGTTTCGGATGGTGACATAAGTTTAACAACTTTTCAGACTGCAAAATCAGTAACGTGATAGAAAAAAAGGTTTTACTGGTTGGCCAAGGAAAGTACTGGCCAGTATTTCCAGTGCAACAACATATCTTCTGGGTAGGCTTGAACTTAAAGAGTTGCCAGCATGGCATCCACAAATGCCAGGAAATTTTGAGGGTGGTACCTAGGAAGTCAGGAGTTTGGCGAAAATGTGAAGTCACTTCTGCGTGACATTCTAGGAATTTCCCCTGATATTTATGGTAAAGACCACACATGGGTAAATCCCTAGGCATCATTATGAAGGCAGTTTCCCCTTCCTGATTATGTCGTGTTTGTAAGGCTTTATGTTTTACTTAGTTGTTTAAATATTTTATATCTACATTTTAAATGCTGTTTAACGTTGTAAATATTTTTAATGCTTTGATCATCAATGCCCTGGGGACTCTATTTGGCTGGAAAGGTGGTATAGAAATGTTTTAAACAAATTAATAAGTATCCTCCTCCCTGTTTTTAATCCTGCTCCTCAATTTTTGAGAAAGGGGGAATTGAGACAGAGGGTGGGGTTTTTCCCGCTGCAGGTGGGCAAATGGCAAAGCGATTTAAACCTTCTTCCTTCCTTGTATTATGTTTTGCTTGTGCACGTGCCAGTGGTGTGCTGGTACCCAACTGGCTCAACGTGTGATGCCACACCAAACAAGAGAAAACATTAGGAGCGGATCGGGCTCTGGAATGCCAGAGATTTCGTAACTCCTGAGGGGGGGGAACTTTCATATCAACTTACTCCAGATGTGTCTCTGGGCCTTTGTTTGAACACAGGACAACGAGGCGTGCCTTCCGGGTGTGTTTGTGTGTGTGTGTGTGAGAGAGAGAGACAGAGATTGGAATTTCAATTTATGCCGGGCTAAGGAAATGGGGCAGGTTATACAACTGCTCAGAGCTATGAGCACAAAGCATCATGGACAATGAGAGCTAGCAGTCTTACAGGGCCAGGCACTGTCCCACTCTGGCAAGTGGAGGAGGAGGAGGAGGAGGAGAAGGAGAAGAAGAGGAAGAGGAGGAGGAGGAGGAGGAGGAGGAGGAGGAGGAGAAGGAGGAGGAGATTGGATTTATACCCCACCCTTCACTACCCAAAGGAGTCTCAGAGCGGCTTAAACTTTCCTTTCCCTTCCCCTCCCCACAACAGACACCCTGTGAGGCAGGTGGGGTTGAGAGAGCACTGACAGAAACTGCTATTTTTCAAGAACAGCTGTGCCAGAACTATGGCTTGCCCAAGGTCATCCAGAAGGTGCAAGTGGAGGAGTGGGGAATCAAACCCGGTTCTCCCAGATTAGAGTACGCACACTCAACCACTACGCCAAACGGGCCTAGCGTAGCGGGTGTCGTTCATGTTTCTGAGTGGGAGTATGGTGGTAAATACAGCGGATGCCAGCCTCCAGGTGGAACCTGGGGATCACCCGGAATTATAGCTCCTCTCCAGACTACAAAGATCAGTTCCACTGGAGAAAATGCATGCTCTGGAAGGTGGACTCATTGTACTCCATGGTGGTCCCTGGTCTCCCGAGGCTCCATCCCAAAATCTCCAGGTGTTTCCCAGCCTGGATTGGTCAGCCCTACTCCCCCACCGGTAGCTAGGGATGACCTGGCAACCCTAGGCATCAGTAATCAGATGCAAATGTGGAATTAAAGACTTGGGTAGGATGGAACTAAGATTTATATCTATGGGAGCTTCTGATTCTTGCGTCCACAAACAAGGAAGTTAAACGTACCATACCCCTCCTTGGCCAAAATAGGGTTGCCAGATCCTACCTGGCTGGGGGACTCCCGATCCTTCCTTGACTTCTGGCACATGTGCGATGCACATGTGCCATGATGACATCACCCATAAGTGAAATCATCATGTTTTGACATTGGGGGTAACGTTCTAGGTTTTGGGCAAAACTCTATGGTTTTCGGGGCCTCAAAACTACAGAGTTTTGCCTAAAACCTAGAACGTTGTCCCCAACATCAGAAACTCGATAGTGTCGAGGGGTCTTCTTGCAGTGGGGCTTCCTCCACCACCAAGCTGGGCCACGGCAGATTGGGGGTCCCGAAATTGGGGGATCCCCCTGGCCCCACTGGGGGAATGGCAACCCTAGGCCAAAAGCATGTAGGGAAACTTTCCCTGTTTCATTTGCCTTTTAAATATGCAGACTGACTATCTTAGCTAGGTTTGCCAACTTTGGAATTAAAAAGAAAATCTGGAATCTGTGTGGGGCCTGGGCCTAGGGCTGCCAACCACCAGGTGGTTGTATCAATACACAAACATTCTGTGTATAAATTATGAACAGAAGTAGAAAGAGGCCCTGGTCACACGGGCCAAATAACATGGGGGGGAGGCATGGCCAGAGGTCATTTCGGGGGGGATCGCCCCGCTTCCGGCCCTCATTCAGCCAGGAGGAGGCAGGAGAAGAGGGAGGGTAAGTTGCTTCCTCCCTGCCTCTCCCCACCCCTGCCTGCCTGGGGCCAGGGAGGGCCTTGGCGGGGCTTCCTCGCACTCCCGCCGGCCTTGCAGGTCCACCGCCGGGCCCCTCATGGGGCTCGGCAGTGGAGCTGCAAGGCCACTGCTGGCGGCCGGGACCGTTGGGGGCGGGGTGTGTAGCCTTATGATACACTCCCGGTGATGCCAGGGGGTGTGGCCTTATGACACACTTCCGGTGATGTCAGGGGGTGTGGCATATGGTAATGAGTTATGCTAATGAGTTCCCCTAGCTCTTTTTCTATGAAACGACCCCTGGGCATGGCTATTTGCAGCAGCGCAGTTAGACCCGCCAGAACGTAATCAGACGCGTTGGCGGCACACCACGATTCCGTCCTTTGCCGCCCGCTCTTCAACGAAGACGGCTGGAGGGAAAAGCCACACTGGCGCGATCACATGGAAGGCGTCTGTCGACAGCCCGTGGTAAACCATTTGCCAGTACATTTGTGCAGGTACTTTTTAACCGCGCATTTTCGGCGGGACACCACAGGTTGACCCACGGGTGCACTACGCCCCCCAGATGTTGCGGTGTGATCACACCCGGAAAATCCACCCAACATTCGTGGCTCTCCCGCGGCAAACTCGGCATGTGAACGGGGCCAGAATATATTATCCAAATCAATTTAAACAGTTCAAATACTTATCAAGTTCAACACACACTCTTATATTTTCTTAAAGGGTTAGGATCCAACAGTACTTAATACAAGGGACAAATTCCAAATCTCTTGGGATTACAACTGAGATCCAGCAACTGAGATAAGTTCCTCTTCAGAAAATTGCTATTTTGGAAGGGGGACCGCATGGCATTCTACCCCACTGACTCCCCTCCCCTCCTCATGCCCCACCCTCCTCAAGCCCCACCCCCAAATCTCCAGGTATTTCCTAACCAGCTGCTTTACCCTCCCAGGACTAAGGCAGCCTGTTTAAAACAATTTGATTCAGGATACCACTCGCAATCCATGCTCGATTTCCAGGAAACCCGGGGTTTACTTTGCGCCAGCAGGATCTCCTTCCATTGAAACCAGGGCCACATCAAGACACCCTGAGGAACTAAACTGTACATCAAGTTTAAGCGGCTCCGTAACATAACCACACACACACAAAAATAATAGTAATTTGGTCATTGTTAGAGGTCTTTTTTGCATTTAGAGGTCTCTCATCGGAGGCCCTAAATTGTTGGGCTACTTAGTCTGTGCATAAATCTAGCTCTGAATGAAATGCTGATGAAGAAGATTGGTTGCCAGCTCTGGGGTGGGAAATACCTGGAGATTTTGGGGGTAGAGCCTGGGGAGGGGAGGGAGCGGGGGGGGGGGGGGGGGGGGTTGGAGGAGGGGAGGGGAGGGACCACAGTGTAGTATGATGCCACAGGGTCCACCCTCCACAGCAGCCATTTTCTCCAGGGGAAGTGATCTCTCTCAGTCTGGAGAGCAGTTCTAAAAATGGGAGATCTCCAGGCCCCACCTGGAGGGTGGCAACCATAAGAAGCAGGCTAGTTTCACCACCACCTGATTATTTATTTGGCACATTTTTAAATCCCATCATTTCCCCAAGGAGCTAACATGGTTTCCCCCTCCTCCAAGCCAGATATATAAATAAACAAACCAACCCCATGAGGTAGTTTAGGCTGTGAGGAAGCGTGATTGGCTCAAGGTCGCCCAGTGAATCCCATGACAAATGGGGGAAGAAGAAGAAGAAGAAGAAGAAGAAGAAGAAGAAGAAGAAGAAGAAGAAGAAGAAGAAGAAGAAGAAGAAGAAGAAGAAGAAGAAGAAGAAGAAGAAGAAGAGGAGGAGATTGGATTTATACCTCATCCTTCGCTCGGAGTCTCAGAGCGGCTTACAGTCTCTTTTCCCTTCCTCTTCCCACAACAGACACCCTGTGAGGTAGGTGGGGCTGAGAGAGCTCTTTCGAGGACTGCTCTTGAGAGAACAGCTCTGAGAGAACTTATGACTGACCCAAGGTCACCCAGCTGGCTTCATGTGGAGAAGCGGGGAATCAAACCCGGTTCCCCCAGATTAGAGTCTGCGCTCTTAACCACTACACCAAACTGGCTCTCAGACCTAGGTCTCCCTTGGTATACTGAATACTCTGATTACTACATATACCACTGGATGATTATTTAATTTGGTTACATTAATCTGAATCAATTCCTTTTGCCAACTCAAATGGCCGAAAATGGGGTTTAGCTCTGATTCCCTGATTTTTGGGATAAGAGAGGGCCCAAAGAATTCTCAAGAAGATTGATCAACACCTATATGGCTCAGAAGAAGGGTCGAACAATCTGTGTTCCACTCCCTGAATCACGGCACCATGTATGGAGAAATGATCAGTTCTAATCCTCCTTCCCCCTCCCCATGTAGTCTCTCTCAAGCCCATCTAGAGTCAATTCATCCACGATGTGACCTGTTCCAGCACATCCAGGGCATATGACATGCAGAAACTGATTCAGGAGTAAGAAGGACTCATCACCTCGACTGTCTGGCAGGATATGGAAAAGATGCGTTGACCTAGTTAGTGGGAAACCAACTGTCTCACAAGCAGGTGATGGGATAATCAAGTCAAACTCTGGCACATCTTATCAATTACTAGCAAAATGCCCACCATTATGATGATAAGGCACATGACGGCTGGACTTCTGGAATGACAACTGATACAGGGCTGGAGTTCTGGAATGACAACTGACCTCCATACTTCAGAGATGAAGAAGAGATTGGATTTATACCCCGTCCTTCATTACCCGAAAGGGTTTCAGAGCGGCCTACAATCTCCTTTCCCTTCCCCTCCCCACAGCAGACACCCTATGAGGTAGGTGGGGCTGAGAGAGCTCTTTTGAGGACTGCTCCCGTGAGAACAGCTCTGAAAGAACTTGTGACTGACCCAAGGTCACACCAGCAGCTGCATGTGGAGGAGTGGGGGATCAAACCCGGTACTCCCAGATTAGAGTCCGTGCTCCTAAACACTACACCAAACTAGCTCTCTTCCCCTGAATAAAATAGTAACTTTAGAGAGAGGACTCTACGACAGGACTCCCCAACCTTTTTTAGCCCGTGGTAGGGTTGCCAAGTGTAAAGTACTTACCGGCAGGGGAGCCTTGCCGGGCTCTGAGAGCTGTCCCTGGATCTGTGCGCTCGCAAAGCGTGCGCTGCCAGCACATCACTGGAAGTGATGTGTGACGTTGATCACGTTGAGGGCGTGGCCCCGATCGTTGGAGGGAAAACCATAGAGTTTTCCCTCCGACGATTGAGGCCGCGCCCCCAACGTGATCGACTTGATTATGCTTCAGGGGGCGGAGTTCCCCCGGGGGCCCGATTCCGTGGCGGCGGAAATTGGGCCTCCAAAGCTGGGGTTTACCCGCCCCCACTTGGCAGCCCTAGCCCATGGGCACCTTGACAATTCTGGCACGGGGTGGTGGGCACAACCACAAAATGGTGGCCACAGGAGACAGAGCCACACAAGCAAGAGGAACCCCCAAAGGCAGGGGCTAAGGAGTAATTTAAAAAACACACACACTGGGAAACAGGAGTGGAAGAGAGTAAAACTAACATTGTGGGGGCAACTATCAGAGAAACAACATCATTGCCAATGTTTTGTGAGCAAAAATTCGACTTTGTGAGCTACTGGCATTAAAGCTGTGAGCCAGCGATTTGGCTGCTGCATAGGTTAGTTTGCTCTGGAGCCCTCCTTCCTGAGCTGAGACGAAAATGTGTGAGCCGGAGGCTAAAAAACTGTGAGCTAGCTCACACTAACTCAGCTTAGAGGGAACACTGATTCATTGCAGTCTGCACCCCCAGTCAGAACTCCAGTGGCCAATCGGGAGCCTGGCTGGGTAAGAGTCCCACTTGGCCCAGCCACATTCTACAAAGACTTGCCGTGCGCCAGGAAAGGTGTTAGTGGGTGCCATAGAGCCCATGGGCACCGTGTTGGGGACCCCGTTCTATGAGATCACATCCCTGCTGAGCTCCCGCTCTACCCAACCTCTGCCCTTCCTAGGCACCTCCCCCAAATCTCCATGAATTTCCCAAGCTGGAGCTGGCAACTCTAAGACATTTCAGAAGATCCTTGTGGGTACAAGGCCTGCCTGTCCATGGGCTCTCCACCAGGGGTCATTTCCTGCAGGAGCGCACAGGAGCGGAGCTTCGGCAGTAAAGAGTCCAGGGGGCGGGCACATGCAACAAGCCCCACCCCCTGCTCCCAGCAGCCCTCAGTCAGAGCAAGGAGCAGCCAGGTAAGCTGCAGAGCCCCCCCCGGCCTCCGGTCCAAAACAGTCCAGTGGCACCTTTAAGACCAAGTTTTATTCAGGTACAAACTCTCCCTCCTCTGCGAGGACAGATCTGCACGTTCCCCCCCCCCAGCTCCTGCCTCCCCCCCTAGGGTTGCCATGTCTGGGTTGGGAAATACTTGGAGATTTTGTGGGGCGTGGAGACTTGGGAGGCCAGGTTTCGGGGAAGGGAGAGACCTCGGCGGGGTACAATGCCATCGAGTTCAAAACCCCGCCCCCCCCAGCAGCCATTTTCTCCAAGGGAGCTGGTCTCCATTGTCTGGAGTTGCAACAGTGGGCGATCTCCAGTCCACACCTGGAAGTTGGCAACCCTCATATCCAGTTTTCCTAAGCCAAAATGGCCTTGGGGGGTGGAGTTATCGGCCCCATGTTGGAGCCTCATGGTCACCGGCTGCAGGGAACAGGGGTGCCAACCTCCAGGTGGGGACTGGGGATCTCCCGCTATTACTACAGATCTCTAGGTGGCAGAGATCAGCTCCCCTGGAGAAAATGGCCCCTTTGGAAGGTGGACTGTAATGTATCCAGTCCAGACCACGTGGCCTGCTTGGGCTCCATGTGGTCAGGCACAAACGTCGAGCTTCGCTCCAAGAGACAATGGACTATGCGGATCCTAGCCCACTCCAATCGGGGGCTAGGTTCCCGGCCGAGAGCCTATGGGACTCTCGGCCACTGTAAATAACCTATTGGGAAGTGGGGGTGTGTTTTGGGTGGTGGTTTCTCGAGGAATATAAGCCGGCCTGCGAGCCAGCCAAAGTCGTCTTGTTCCTGATCGAATAAAGTACACTTTGCTGAAATCACTCTCCGTCTGCGTACTTTTCATGGACTCTGTGGCATCACACCCTGCCGAGGACCTTCCCCTCCCCAAACCACGCCCTCCCCAGGATCCACCCCCCAAATCTCCAGGTATAAACCCCGACTTGGACCTGCCGACCCTAGCAGGGAAGCAAGTCGGGTCTGGGGGACCTGGGCCTGACTCGCCAAAAAAGTATCATCTAGTTTGGTCCCAAGTGCCAGATAGTCAGCCCCCCCCCATCCCAACAGCCTACCCAGCTGTTTTGCTCTTCTTCTTAGGAACACATTGCAACCATGCAGCTGTATGGGAGAAAAGAAAGGGACGCAGCTGGGGTGTGAGAGAAAACCTGCCCCTGACTAGTGGAGATCCCAGTCTGAAAATAAAACCTGCACCTTCATCTGCATAAACCTAAAAACCCAGCAAGTGACAGATCATGGCTTGTATCCTTTCCCAACAAGCCATGCCCGTGCTATGAATTAGGGATGCCAGCCTCCAGGTGGGACCTGGGGATCCCTCAGAATTACAGCTCATCTCCAGACGACGGAGATCAGTTCCCCTGGAGAAAACGGATGCTTTGGAGGGTGGACTCCAGTGTTCCCTCTAATCCAGGGGTGTCAAACATAAGGCCCGGGGGCCGAAACTGGCCCTTCCAGGGCTCTTATGCGACCCGCGAGCAACTAGTGCAAGGGAGGGAACAGGAGACTGTTCAGGGGGAAGTGGTCAGAGCCACTCTGATTGTGGCTCCGGCATGGCGGAACAACCTCATCTGCAGCAGTCAAGCAGCTTGGGACTGTCTGCCCAGTGCGGCACTGCTGGCTCTCCGATCTGCCCGTGTGGGTTTTCCTTTGCACCCCCCTCCCAGTGAGGATACACGAACTCGGAGCTTACCAGCTGCTGTCCTTTATACAGTTTATAGCTCTGGTACCCAGCGTTAGGTTTTACGGCACACATGGCCTGGCCTGACAAAGTGACATTTATGTAGGGTTGCCAACCTCCAGGTGGGGCCTGGGGATCTCTCGCTTTTACAACTGATCTCCCGCTGACAGAGATCAACTCTCCTGGAGAAAAGGGCTGCTCTGAAGGGTGGACTCTATGGCATTGTACCATGCTGAAGCCCCTCCCCTCCCCAAACCCCGTCCTCTCCTGGCTCCACCCCCAAAGTCTCCAGATATTTTCCAACCTAGACCTGGCAACCCTACATTAATGTCAGATCCAGCCCTTGTAACAAACGAGTCCGACACCTCTGCTATAAACTGTGCGCGTGAGCGGCTGCTCATTAACACAGGAAGCCCTGCTCAGCAGCAATCTGGAACCGCGCAGAGTCGTGCACTGCCCATTGCCCATTTTGAGATTATATATGACGTTTACGAAAACACTGTTACAGCAAAGACTATATAAACTTCAAGAGTTACGATGGTCTGTTGTTTACATGCAATAATACGCCATTAACAATGCATGTATTCTAATAATAGGAGGCCATAATCGCATAACTCATCATTCAAACAGAATAACTAAATAAAGAATATACAAACGGGAAATAAATTCAGACACAAGCTTAAAGTAACAGGATTTCTGAAGTCATATACAAAAACTCAAGAGACGCAGAGGTGAGCTGAAGGTTGGCAAAGGACTTCGAAGAACGCTGAGACGGACTGAAACCTGAAAGGCTGTGGGGACCAGTAAAAAAATCCCATTTCGCAATTTCCCCCCCAGGCCTTACAGCAACAGATGTCTTAACCCTAATAGTGGTAATCTATTCTTTGTACCAGTTCTATGATAGCGCAGAGCACTGAGAATGTCAGCTCCAAACAGTTTCACAGAATTTACATCATTTCACAAGTGAGGGAATCACTTGTCAAAAATTATGTACGTAGTTCTTGACCTACAGGAGTTCACAGCTGGCTTTATTGTGATAGTAAAGGTAAAGGTTTCCCTTGCTCGAAAGCCAGTCGAATCCGACTCTAGGGATGCGGTGCTCCTCTCCGTTTCCAAGCCGAAGAGCCAGCGCTGTCCGAAGACGTTTCCGTGGTCATGTGGCCGGCATGACTAGACGCCGAGGCGCACGGAATGCTGTTACCTTCTCACCGAAGCAGTACCTATTTATCTACTTGCAATGTCTTGCTTTCGAACTGCTGGGTTGGCAGGAGCTGGGGCCAGAGACGGGAGCTCACTCCGTCATGCGGCACACTCAGGTCTCGAATTGCTGAGCTACCAGCCTTCTGGTCTGAAGTTCAGCATCTTAACCACTTGAGCCACCGCAGCCCTTTTTATTGTAATAGTATCTCATAAACATACTAGATATTATTATACACGGTGCTTCAGTTACTTAGTCTAATCATCCACACCATGGACTTTGGATATTGTCATTTTAAGTATATGGTAGTTATAGTCTACTCAGGATGTGAACTGCTCTGCTCAGTAGGGGGAAAAAGTGAGGGAATGTTGGGGACTCTGTGGCATTGTGCTCCACTGAGGTCCCTGTCCTCTCCAGGCTCCATTCCCAAATCTCCAGGAGCTTCCCGACCTGGATCTGGCAACCCTACCCCCCTCTCGTCTCCTTCCAGCAACCCTACCACAAATATAAGGCAGTTTCAAAGCTGGTTAATTCTTGTGGCTCCCAGCCAAGAAGCCCCAGAAACCGCTGTTCCATAGAAAAACCCTCTAACACAGCATCCCCAAGGACTTACTAAGATTCTTTGAGGGGTGACGTGACAGTCAAAAGAGATTCGATATGTCATGACAACAAGATATTTTTGCCTTTATATGGGGTTTTAGATCCAGAGGAGTTGGATGTGTCAGTCTGTTGCTGCAAAATAGTAAAAGCCCTTATTCTCAGTACTCACCATGCCCCGTGAAGTCATGAAGTAAGTTCTCACAACGCCAGACGGAGTGCGTGCGCATGGGATGACTTTTGATCCTGAGGGACTGTGGCTTTTCTAAGAGGGAGGAACTTCACTGGGGTATAGCACCATGGAGTTCACCCTCTGAAGTTGCCATTTTCTCCAGGGGAACTGACCTGTCTCCTGGAGATGAGTTGTAAGTTTGGGAGATCTCTAGGCCCCGCCTGGAGGTTGGCAAGCCTACTGCTTTGACCTCTGCCCGGTCATTCAACACAGTCCATAAGGGAAGAATGTGACGGGACACTGCGGCTGCTAAGATGCTTCCTCTGCATACAATATGCACGCCTTGTGGTTCTCGAGCAATTGCAATATCTATTTATTGCAATCTGGAGAAGTGTGTATCTGAAGAAGTGTGCGTGAACACGAAAACTCATACCTCGAATAAAACTTTGTTGGTCTTCAAGGTGCCGCTGGACGCAAACGTTGTTCTGCTGCTTCAGACCAACATGGCTACCCACCTAAAAATATCTGCTTATGTACTTAATTCATACCCCACCTTTCTGCCTGACGGGAACCCAGAGTAGCTTATGTCATTCTCTCCTCCTCTGTCTCGCCTTCACAACAACCCTGTGAGGTAGGTTAGGCTGAAAGGATATGACTGGCATGAGTTCACCCACCAAACTTCCAGGGTGCTGTGGGGATCTGACCCTGGGTCTCGCACAGACACCACACACACCAGTTCTCGACATGTGAAGTTCCCTCCTCCCTTTATTCTCACAGATCCAGGAGCCCTGGTTGGGCAGCGCCTCCTCTGTCTCGCCTTCACAACAACCCTGTGAGGTAGGTTAGGCTAGGTAGGTTGCGTCCCTTTATTCTCATAGATCCAGGAGCCCTGGTTGGGCAGCGCCTCCTCTGTCTCGCCTTCACAACAGCCCTGTGAGGTAGGTTAGGCTAGGTAGGTTGCGTCCCTTTATTCTCACATATCCAGGAGCCCTGGTTGGGCAGCGCCTCCTCTGTCTCGCCTTCACAACAACCCTGTGAGGTAGGTTAGGCTAGGTAGGTTGCGTCCCTTTATTCTCATAGATCCAGGAGCCCTGGTTGGGCAGCGCCTCCTCTGTCTCGCCTTCACAACAGCCCTGTGAGGTAGGTTAGGCTAGGTAGGTTGCGTCCCTTTATTCTCACATATCCAGGAGCCCTGGTTGAGAAGCGCCTCAGGGCCTGTTCCCTCTCCCCTCCCCTCCCCTCAATTACAGTCCACACACTTTCCCCACCCTAGGAGAAAAAACTCTAGCACCACCATTTCATTCTCTGACGGTTCTGAAAGAGCAAACACCCACTTTCCTAGAGGGCACCCGTACCTTTACAAGAACACAGGAAACAGAAATGCAACACATGGGAAGTCTGCTCAAAGAGAGTCGCAGTGGTAGGAAAGGCTGCACCTGGTGGATTTCTGCCTGCCCCTGCCGTTCATAAGGAGAACCGGAAAGGAAGAGGGGGAGCAGGTGGCCACCGGGTTGCCCGCTCTGCGTCAGAACGGAGAATCCCTAATTGCAGTAGACTGACATAAACAGGGGCTGGCCGGCTAAAGCCAGGGGAAAGCCTCGTCTAGGAATACACAGTGCCACCCTCTCCCCCTCCCAGAGAGGGCCGCTCACCTGGAATTCCTCCGCCAGCTGCCCTTTCTCCTGCCCAGCTTTGGCCTCCACCTGGGCTAGGAAGGCCCTCAGATTCTCTGCACAGCGGCTCATCCCTTCTGCTGGGGAGAGAGGGACCGACCAGCTGAACGGAGGCAGAATTGGAACTGAGGAGCGTTTTTGAAAGGCGAAGAGGAAGTTCAGGTCCCTGCACCACGCCTCCCCGGTGCAGCTGGTGGGATGGGCCCAGACCTGACTGACGCTTGGCCTTCTCTTGGGAAAGGGAATGTAGCTACGCTGCACCCGACAATCAGGGTGTGAATTCCAGGCAGCCAAGGCGGCGGCCCGAGCGGTGTCAGGTGAAGTCTGGGCTGCGTTTCTTGCGGGTAGGGAATGGTTGTCCTGCGTTCGAGATTTCGGCAACGGTGTCCCCGGGCCATGGCTACAGCTGGGGAGGCACAAAAAGCAGGCAGAATGCGCATGATCATTGGGAAGCGAGTTTTGTCTGGTTCAACAGGGCTCACTCCCCAGGAAGGAAGTGTAGGATGCCAACAGGGCTGGACAAAGAGAGTTTGCTCCCCCAGTTAGCAGTGCTGTAGTGTGCTGAAACAGGTGCAAAAACCCATGGCATGACATAAAGAATGGTGGGGCGCCACAAAGACGATACACCTATGCTCATTGGAAGAGTGACTTCTGCCGGCATTAGGGATGCCAGCCTCCAGGTGGGACCTGGGGATTCCCCGGAATTATAGCTCATCTCCAGACTACAGCGATCAGTGTCCCTGGCGAAAATGGAAGCTTTGGAAGGTAGACATTATGCCACTGTACCCCATGGAGGTCCCTGTCCACCCCCCGGAAGCACCCCAAATCCCCAGGAATTTCTCAACCTGGATCTGCCCCCACCAGTGGCCAGAAGGGACCCGGCAACCCTATCCAGCATCTATGGCAACACTATCGTGGTTGCCAGGAGCAAATGACAAACACTTTCACAGATGCCTCTTAGGGTTGCCATTGCCAGCTCTGGTTGGGGAAATACCTGGAGATTTTGGGGGTGGAGCCTGGGAAGGGCGGGGTTTGGGGCAGGGCGGGACCTCAGCAGGGTATAATGTAGGGTTGCCCGGTGAGGCCGACAAGCAGACGCAGACGGGGGGGGGGGGGATTTACCAGAAGGCTCTGGGAGACGGAATTCTGAAGTGAGTTCCTGGTGAGCTGCCGTCGCATTTAAAGGGACCCCGTTCCTTTAAAATCCTTTCCCTCCGTTGGAAATAATGGAGGATGGGGGGCCCTTCTTTTGGGGCTCGTAGAATTGGACTCCCTGGTCCAATCTTTTTGAACCCTGGGGATTTTTTAAAAGAGAGGCACCAGCAGCTATGCTGAAAGTTTGGTGCCTCTAACTGAAAAAACAACACCCCCCCCAGAGCCCCAGATACTCCTGAACTGATTCTCCGTTATACCCTATGGGGACAGGGTATAATGGAGCATCGGCAGCTCCACCCTGCTTTCTGATAGCCCTGAAGTAGGGGGAGGGGCTCCAACCTGAGGGATCCCCTGCCCCCAACTGTAGATTGGCAACCCGGGTATGAGGCCGTACAGCCCAACTCCCAAAGCAGCCATTTTCTCCAAGGGAATTGATCTCCGTAGCCTGGAGAGGAGCTGTCATTCTGGGAGATCTCCAGGCACCACTTGCAAGTTGGCAACCCGAGTGCCTCTCAATTACCGTTTCCTCAAGCAAGCTCTTTGTTTGCTCACGCTGGCCCCGGGATTTGGCCTTAGGGTGCCTCCTAATTGGCCGTTTCCGTACAAGGATTTCCCTCTTCCTGCATATATTTATTTATTTACAAGACTTATATCCTGCCTTCCCGCCCTCTCAAGGGCCACCGAGGTGGTTAACTATTTAAAACAGACCCGATAAAAGCATATTTTAAAACCATTAAAAGCCAATATAGCCTTACTCCTCCCACAAATGAGGGGCGGAGTCTTGCTTTTTAAGCACCAATTCCCCCCAGTTGCATTTAGGGCTGCCAGCTCCAACACAGGGAATCCCTAGCGACGTGAGGGCAGGTGTGCCCGGGGAGGGCAAAGTTTGAGAAGGGAGCTCAGTGGGCACGTGACATAGAGTCTGCCCTCCAAAGCCGCCATTTCCTCCAGGAAGGCTGGCCAGGTCCCCCGATATAGCTAAACCATAGAAAGCCATGTGAATCGTAGAGCGCCCCCCCGGGGTTTGCGCAGGAAGTGATGTAGCAGCATTGGTGCCATGCCAATAATCAGGACTCCACCCTGGTGTCTCCTGGGGGCTTCCAGTGCTGGTCTGAGAACCCTACCTCCAGATAGGGTTGCCATCTCTGGGATGGTAAATTCCTGGAGATTTAGGGTCAGAGGCTGGGCCAGGCCTGTAGCCATGGGGCATTTGGGGGACAATGCCCCTCCACAGATGAGCGCCGCCCCCCCTCATACAAAACCCCCCAATAAAAATCCAGAATTAAAAATTCAGTGTGTGTGTGTTCGTTCCAAAATGACCTCAGGCACAGACAGGGAAGCTTCAGTTTTTAGGTTTTTAACAATGCAAAAAATAAAACAAAATTGCAAAAAAATAAATAATAAATAAAACTGCAAAATGCAAAATAGAGAGAATCAGACATTCCCCCCTCCTTGGCTTACACAGAAAAGCAGCCCGGAATCGAGTCTCTCCACTCAAAAGGACTAGAGAACGACTAGAGGTTGAAGCGGAGCCGGAGCTGCTGCTTCTGCTGCTGCAAGAGGAGCAGCAGGCGCGGCCGGGGTGCCCCCCCCCCCCCAATTTCCCCATGCCCCACCAACAAAAAATTTCTGGCTATGCCCCTGGGCTGGGGGAAGGCAAGGTTTAGGGACAAGAAGGACCTCATTGGGTAGAGAACACCATAAGAGTCCATCCTCTAAACTAAAGCATCGATTCTCTCCAGGGAACCTGATCTCTATCATCTGGAGGTTGGCTGGGGAAATTATCTCTGTGTATGGTGATCAGATGTAATTCTTGGAGAAATCCAAGCCCCACCTAGAGGCTGATAACCCTAATTGCATCTGTGCACCCATTTAATACAATTTACACAACATGCCAAACGCTTGGAAGGGCCTTCAAGGTAAAAGTCGCCAGGTTCTCAGATGATGAAGCTCTTTGCACAATCTTCCATAGCACTTTGCTTCAATACAAGGACTTGTGGGCACTCAATGACAATACAAGAACTGGTAGGCACTCAATGAAATCGCTGAGCAGTCGGGTTAGAGTGGATAAAAGGAAGTCCTTCTTCACCCAGAGTGATTAACACGTGGAATTCACTGCCACAGGAGGTGGTGGCAGCGACAAGCATAGACAGCTTCAAGAGGGCGTTAGATAAACATATGGAGCAGAGGTCCATCGGTGGCTATTAGCCACAAGGTATAGATAGGGACTCCGGGGCAAGTGATGCTCTGTATTCTTGGTGCTTGGTGGGGGGGTCAACAGTGGGAGGGCTTCTAGTGTCCTGGCCCCACTGCTGGACCTCCTGATGGCACCTGGTATTTTTGGCCACTGTGTGACAGAGTGTTGGACTGGATGGGCCATTGGCCTGATCCAACATTGGCTTCTCTTACGTTCTTATGTTCTTAGTTTGCGTGAACAACAGCTGCAGCCTCTCTTGCTTAACCACAATGGCCTCCCAGAGGTGAGAAGCAAAGGATAAAGATAGATGTAACATTTTTAGATCTGGAAGCACCCTTACCACATCCAGTCCACGTACCTTTCCTTTCCAAGAACTGAAAGAAACACAGGCTTGCGAGTTAGAATCAGAAACTGACCATGCACGGTATTGATTGGTCGCTCATCCCGTGATGCCATCAGGAGAGTGTTGCCAACCTCCAGGCAGGGTCTGGCGATCTCCTGCAATTATGTGAAGAAGTGCGCATGCACACAGAAAGCTGATGACCAGAATCAAACTTTGTTGGTCTTCACATTTGGTGCAATCTGCTTTGTTTTAGTGTTTTAATGATCTGTTTATTTATTTTATTTTTTGTGATGCCAAATGGCCTAATTATTTGTTGTGAGCCACCCTGAGCCCGTTGCAGGGATGGCAGAATATAAATTTGAAAAACAATTAAATAAATAAATAATAAGGTGCCAAATGGCCTCAAACGTTCGTTCAACTTCTCTACAGACTACAGATATCCATTCCCCTGGAGAAAATGGCTACTTCGGGAGGGTGGACTGGACGGCATTTACACCATGTTAAGGTCTCTCCCCTCCCCAAATCCTGCCCTCCCTAGACTCTATCCCCAAATTTCCAGGAATTTCTCAACCCAGAGTTGGTAACCCTACATCAGGGACTTTTCTTCCATGATACCCAGTGTAATTTTGACCTTTCACGAGAAAACTTTTCTTTTTTTATTAGCAGGGTGGTGAACAAATGGACAAATGCAATCAAGCCTTTGTCCGCTTACTAACAAAAAAGAAAGGTTTTCTATTAAAGGCGCCTTTAAAAATTAAAAAGTGGACAACGTATCTGAAGTAATGGGGGGGGGGGGAGAAGATCACAGATGGCCGAGCCAGGATACGAGTCGGTCCTATGTAGAACCCTCATTCAAACTGCCTTCAGGATGGTATAACTCCAGCGAGAGGGCAGGAGGGTTTCAAGAGTATGGTGTCACAGACCAGAGTATGGACTCCTCCTTCTCAGGCAGAGAGACCGAAGAGTCAGACAAGGAGGGTTCTGAGAAGAAGAAGAAGAGGAGGAGGGAGCGGCTTGCAAACTCCTTTCCCTTCCCCTCTCCACAACAGACACCCTGTGAGGTAGGTGGGGCCGAGAGAGCTCTGAGAGAACTGTCCTTGAGAGAACAGCTCTGAGAGAAATGTGACTGGCCCAGGGTCACCCAGCTGGCTGCATGTAGAGGAATGGGGAAATCAAACCCGGTTCTCCCAGATTAGATTCCGTGCGCTTAACCACTACACCAAACTTGCACCACCCCAGAAGGAGGCAGCTGAGACACCTCTGGGCACCGCCTTGCTCAAGAGGAGCTCCGGGAGTAGAATTGACAACTCCAGGTTGGGGGATTCCTGGAGATTTGGGGGTGGAGCCTGAGGAGGGGAGGGATCTCAGCGGGGCGTAATGCCACAGAGTCCACCCTCCGAAGCTGCCATGTCCCCCAGGGAACTGATTTCTGTAGCCTGGAGATCTGTTGCAATTATGGTAGCCAATCTCCAGGTGGCAGCTGGAGATCTCCTGCTATTACAACTGATCTCCAGGCAACAGAGATCATTTCACCTGGAGAAAGCAGTCACTTTGGAAGGTGGACTCAACGGCATTATGGCCCACCGAAGTCCCTCCCTCCCCAAACCCCGCCTTCCTCAGGCTCCACCCACAAAAATCTCCTGGTATTTCCCAACCCTAAACTGGCAACCCTAGTAGTAATTCCAGGAGATCTCCAGGCCCCATCTGGATTTTACAGTAGCCAGATAGATCACGGGACTGGAGCCAGTTTGGTGTAGAGGTTAAGAGCGCAGGTTGTAGTCTGGGAGAACCGGGTTTGATTCCCCACGCCTTCACATGCAGCTGCTGGTGTGACCTTGGGTCAGTCACAGTTCTATCAGAGCTGTTCTCTCAAGGGCAGTCCTCGAGAGAGAGCTCTCTCAGCCCCACCTACCTCACAGGGTGTCTGTTGTGGGGAGGCGAAGGGAAAGGAGGTTGTAAGCCGCTCTGAGACTCCTTTAGGTAGTGAAGGGCAGGGTATAAATCCAATCTCCTTTCTTTTTCTTCTAAATGAAAAATAAACAATAAGCTCCATGATCTATTTACAAAAAATCAATTCAATTTTCCAAGCGTTTGATACATATTAATACATTTCTGTGAGATCACACGGACATCCACATCCGTCACAATAAGAATAAATGCAATGACATAATCCTCTTCTCTGTTACAGGAGATTTGCATTGGATGACACATGAGGTGAAGAGGACCAGGCAAGTCTGTTGCAATAGAGAAGAGGACTGTGTCACTGCATTATTCTTATTGTGAAGGATGTGGATGTCCGTGTGATCTCACAGAAATGTATTAATATTTATCGAACACTTGGAAAATGGAATTGACTTTTTGTAATTATACCACGGTTGTTATTGCTTATTTTCCATTCACCCACCTGGATGCTGGCAATCCTACCCAGGAGTCTGTGCCAACCCTCTCGCCATGGGGTACAGCCCTACCTTCTGACTTGGACCTGGACCCCCTCCAACCCAAGCCCACCCCAGCTCCTGAGAATATAAACAGGATGATATATTTCTTGCCACGCTCTGATCGACTGTCATCTTTATGTTCTGCAACAGTAACTGTGCTGAATGTTGTACATCTGTGTAAATTTTCTTTCGTTTTGGTAAAAAAAAAGCATTAAGTTCTGCCATTTGGAGACAAAGGCCACAATGTTAGCAACCAATTAAAAAGGTAAAGGTTCCCTTGCTCGAAAGCCAGTCGAGTCCGACTCTAGGGTTGCGGTGCTCATCCCCATTTCCAAGCCAAAGAGGCAGCGCTGTCCGAAGATATTTCCGTGGTCATGTGGCCGGCATGACTAAACACCAAGGCGCTTGGAATGCTGTTACCTTCCCACCAAAGTGGTACCTATTTATCTACTTGCAATTTCTTGCTTTCGAACTGCTAGGTTGGCAGGAGCTGGAACTAGAGACGGGATCTCACTCCGTCATGCGGCACTCGGGTCTCGAACTGCTGAACTACCGACCTTCCACAGCCTGCAGTTCAGTGTCTTAACCACTTGAGCCACCAATTACCTTTCCTTTAATGCGCTCCAAGACCTTTCCTTTAATGCTCTCCAAGGGACTATGGCCATACCATCCTGAACATGTTCAATCTCAACTGATCTCAGAAAATAAGTAGGGTTGGACCTGGTTGGAAATGCAGCAAAATCCTCTAGTTCAGTGGTGTCAAACTCATTTGTTACGAGGGCCAGATCTGACATAAATGCCACTTTGTCGGGCCGGGCCGGGCCGGGCCATGTGGGCAATGAAACATAACGCCAGTCACCGGAGATATAAACTGTATAAAGGACAGCAGCTGGTAAGCTCCAAGTTGGTGTGTCCTCACTGCAAGGCCTCATGGACTGGGAGGGGGGTGCAAAGGAAAACCCATATGGGCGGACTGGAGAGGCAGCGGTGCAGCACTGGGCAGATGTTCCCATGTTGCTTGACTGCTGCAGACAAGGTTGTTCTGCTGTGCTGAAGCCACAATCAGAGAGGCTCTGCCCACTCTCCCCCTGAGCAGTCTCCTGTTCCCTCCCTTGCACTAGTTGCTTGCGGGCCACATAAAAGCCCTGGACTGGCCAGTTCCGGCCCCCGGGCCTTATGTTTGACACCCCTGCTCTAGTTATTCAGAAAGGAATTCAGAAGGAACCAATGGATACCAATAGTCATTCTCGGTTATTCTTTGAAGCATATCCCAATATGAAGGAAGCAGTCCTATGAATCTTGGAAAGCGGATTCAGTGGGACAGTTCTGAAAAAAAAATGCATTAGGTCACCATGATTGCCAGGTCCAGTGTTCCCTTTAAGCTGAGTTAGTGTGAGCTAGCTCACAGTTTTTTAGCCTCCGGCTAACAGATTTTTCTCTTTGCTCAGGAAGGGATGGCTCCAGAGCAAACTAATTTACGCAGTAGCCGAATTGCTTGCTCACAACTTTAATGCCAGTAGCTCACAAAGTAGAATATTTGTTCACAAGCCTCCATAGCTTAGAGGGAACATTGGCCAGGTCCCTTTGGCAATCAGCAGAAGGACTTCCTAGGCAGTTGGGGCCCTTGCCGGCAATTTGCCGACATCGCTGGCAACACGCTAATGTCAATTTGTGTGCACTGGGTGTGATTAGTGTGTTGCCAGTGATGCTGGGGACATGCTAGCACTTGGGCAAAACTATAGAGTAACCATAGAGTTTTGCCCAAATGCCACAGCATCCCCAGTGATGTGCTGATATCACTTCTGGGTGCATGGGAAGGGATGTCAGCACACTGGGATGCTGCTAATACCCACCCCCCAAGGACTGGCACCATTCTTTCCTCTGCCAAACAGCTGAGTGGTGGTGGGGAGCACCCGCTGGGGGTGTTAGCAGTCAGTGTCATCCCACAGAGAGACAGTTGGTTTTCCACAAGGAAGTAATGCAATACACCCTTCATATAAAAATCACTCCAGACAGAAATTAAATTTATCTCACTGCCTGGCCTAAGACAAGGAATGACAGGCAGAGCCTGGGGGGGGGGATTATCTGGAAGTTCATCAAAGGAGGCTGGCTTGCTAATAGTTCTCCTCCATCCTAAAGGAATGTATATTTTACAATACTGGGATTTCTCCGGAAAACAGCATCACACCTGATGGTAACCTCTTTTATCCCAGTCCTGGTTCCCTCATTTGCCCACCTAGCATATTTACAACACCGGAAGTTCCTCTTCATCCTGCACATCAAGGGGCATCCGCAGATACTATCTGCTCTGGGAAAGCAAGTCAAGCTCTGCCAAACACTTTGATCTCCCTCCAGGATAGCTATTAACTATCTGTCCAGGTAGCAGTTCGAAAGCAGGAAATTGCAAGTAGATAAATAGGTACCACTTCAGTGGGAAGGTAACAGCATTCCAAGCGCCTTGGTGTTTAGTCGTGCCGGCCACATGACCACGGAAATGTCTTCAGACAGCGCTGGCTCTTCGGCTTGGAAACGGAGATGAGCACCGCAACCCTAAAGTCGGATTCGACTGGCTTTCGAGCGAGGGAACCTTTACCTTTACCTTTTACAGGTCGCTGGAAACCTTCCTGTAAACATATCAACACTATTGTTCCTTTGATGCAACCACATCAGCATACCCTCAGGTATCATTTTTGGGTATAAACATATCCAAGCTACCCTCAGTGTGTGTGTGTGTGTGTAACTTTACACTTAAGGCGTTGGTCACCTGGCTTTTCAACAGACCTCTAACCTTCTGGACAGACCTAAATCTCTTCAAGTCTGGTAGATATAATCTCTTCCCCAAAATCTATTTCCATTCCCATTTCCCATCCTTTTTCTTCTTCATTTACCTCATAAGTGTGGCCTTCTGTGTACATATTTTACTCCTCTATTATGTTCTAATAAAAACTCTGTTAGCTGAACATCTGCCTGGTTCATTTGAGAGTTCTTGGGTAAGGACCCCCCATATACACAGGTGAAAAAGATGTTGGTTTACCCCCCTCTTGCTAAAAGCTAAACTCCCCAATCAACTAATTAATTAATTAGACCATTCTGGGTAACAGGGGTGTGCTCCCCACCAATGCTTCCTCTAAGCTGTGGAGTCTTGTAAGCAAAAATTCTACTTTGTGAACTACTGGCATTAAAGTTGTGAGCAGGTGATTTGGCTACTGGATAAATTAGTTTGCTCTGGAGCCATCCTTCCTGAGTTAAGAGAAAAAATGTGTGAGCCAGAGGCTAAAAGACTGTGAGCTAGCTCACGCTAACTCAGCTTAGAGGGAACACTGCTCCCCACCAAACCTAGGTGGCACACAGACACCTCCTTCCTGATATCAAAGAAGCCTAAAACACCAGGAATTTGTCTGGGAATGGTTAAGGACATAAGAAGAGCCCTGCTGGATCAGACCAGTGGTCCATCTAGTTCAGCATCCTGTCTCACACAGTGGCCAGCCAGTTCCTCTGGAGGGCCAACAACATGGCAGAGAGGCCGAGGCCTTCCCCTGATGTTGCCTCCTGGCTCTCTGATTCAGAGGTTTAGTGCCTCTGAATGTGGAGGTTCCCCTCAGCCAGCATGGCTAGAAGCTATTAATAGACTTATCCTTGTTAGATCCCAAATCAGGAGAATAGACCCACGTTCAAAAGAAGTAAGATCTACTTCCAAAGCTTGGTTGATCATGAACATACAGAGATTGTTCGGAATAACTACAAGAGCCAGGGACGGCTATCATACCCAAACCCCAAACCCCGCCTTAAAGGGAGACATACCAGTAGAGTTGTGAACGGTGTTATTATAACAATATTCAGCCAAAGGCAACAAGTCACACCAGTCCGATTGTTGGTAGTTAGTGAAACAGCGGAGATATTGTTCTAATGTTTGGTTAACCCGTTCTGTTTGGCCGTCGGTCTCAGGATGGTAAGCACTGCTTAAACCTTGTTCCACCCCCATTAAAGACATTAACTCCTTCCAAAATTTAGAAACAAATTGAGTACCCCTATCTGAAATCACTTTAGAAGGCAAAAGATGGAGGCGCACGACGTGGAGGAAGAAAGCCTTGGCCAAGGCTTGAGCAGTAGGTAAGGTCGGGAACGGTACAAAATGGGCTTGTTTGGAAAATAAGTCCACAACGACCCAAATGACAGTTTTCCCTTTGCTGGGGGTACGTCAGTGATGAAATCCATCGAAACCACCTCCCAAGGCCGAGTTGGTGTGGGCAGGGGATG
>NW_015162512.1:78829-78971 GCF_001447785.1 Gekko japonicus | reverse complement strand
GGGCAGTCCCGCAATTTAGCTGCCTGGTTGTGGAACTCGGTTGTGTACTCACGGACGGACCGCCTGCCTTGTTTAAACGTGCGCAGAAAGCCTTTTGCCCTTTGGCTGGCATTGACGTCCTCGAATCGGGTGCGGAGCGCCC
>NW_015162512.1:52941-78753 GCF_001447785.1 Gekko japonicus | reverse complement strand
CGGGAACAGATGGCCGCTCTGTGCCACAAATTTTTGAACCCGCACCGTGAAAAACGCGAGGTCATCCGGGTTCCCATCAAAGGTGGCATCCAACAGATCCTTCGGTCTCGCCCCCGGCCCCAAAGGCGCGGGTGGTCCCAGGGGAGGGAGGACTGGGACAGGTGGTGGGCCAACGGGCTGGGGCGCTGGCAGACCGGGGATCAGTGGCGGCTGCTGTCCCGGCTGTGGATGCTGGCCTGGTGGAGGCTGTAAGGGATGGCCCGGCCCCAGTGGCGGTGGTGGCCCCGCCGGCGGCAGCGGTGGCCCCGGCGGCGGCAGCAGAGGTGGCGGCGGCCCGGGACGAACTGGCTGCTGAGCCGGGGGCGGCAGGCCGGGTTGCACTTGTGGCGCCGGACCGGGCGGTAGCAGCACTTGCTGCCGGGCGGTTTGGGCAGGACCCTGAAGTGGCTGGACTTGCTGGTGCAGAAGCTGTGCCCCTGGGGGGGGTGGTTGGGCTCCGGGAAGGAGTCCCGTCACTCGATCCGCAATGCGATCGTCCATCATCTGCGGCAGGGCATTGAAAACTTCTGTTATTGTTCTCATCAAGTCCTGCACCGAACGCTTGAGGTCTTCCAGCCGATCCTCCTGGGTCTCCTCCCTGGCCGGTCTCGCCCTCCGGTCGTCTCGCGCACTCGCCCTTTCGTCCGGCCAAAAGTCATCCTCGACCCTATAATTCTCCGCCGGGCAACTCCGGGGTCTTTCGGGATAATATCCAGGTTCAAACATACTTTCCCGGAGTCCACTCCCACGATGGGCAAACGTCTCTTTCGTGCCCTGGGTATCGAACATAGTCCAATCTTCCGAGGCCCTGACCTCCCGCTTACCCCAGTGCGACGGGGTAGGGGGCGGCCAAGGAACAGTGTCATGTCGCGGGATCGCTCCCCCGATGGCTCCACCGGCCTGCATCAGGTCCGATGTCGAGGCGGTGACCGGGATGGCGTCTCGGTCCCCTGCCAGAAGTAGAGGTTTCCCTTCGGCCCTGCTCATGACAGCCGTCAGACTCGGGGTGAGGGGGGGAAAAGGATTCCGAACAAAATGTTAGATCCCAAATCGGGAGAATAGACCCACGTTCAAAAGAAGTAAGATTTATTTCCAAAGCTTGGTTGATCATGAACATACAGAGATTGTTCGGAATAACTACAAGAGCCAGGGACGGTGTATTAAAGGAACTTCAAACAAGGTTCAAACCAATGAGCTCATTTCCCTCGTCAGGTCACAGATTAGAAATGGCGCGAAGCAGCCTGAGAACAGCAACGGCCAGTTCCATAAACACAAGTTGAGTTCACACGGAAATATTAAACAAGCTAGAGCGTAAAGACACAACACCCCATCACACCAGCTGGAGGACCTTGGCAGTTACAGATGCAGAACCAGGAGAGGATAACAACTATAGGAGTAAAGGAGGGGGTGGGGAGGGGAAAGGGACAAGACGTGTCCCAAGAGAATGGCAGCTCGCTGACAATCCTCCATGAATCTATCTAATCTCCATGAATCTATTTAATGGTTAGAGCACTTTCATCCTGTTCTAAGGAGGCTCTTAATGAGGTTTATAGAAATCCTTCTAAAATACTCCCTTCTTCTGCCCTATCCGTTACTTTTGATCTGCCAAATAAAATAGAAAAGGAAATATGAATGCTGACCTCTGATTCAGCCACTTGTGTGGGGAATATAAAGCTATCTTGGAAATGGGAAGTGATTCCCCCCCCCTTCTTCCTATTATTAAATCACAGGCCAGTGACTGTGTATGGAAACTCTCTCTAGCAATGCTGCTAATTATAATAATAGAACAAAATTCGAATTCAGTGGCACCTTTAAAACCAACAAAGTTTTATTCAAGCTATAGGCCTTGCCTCTGGGTCTCCTGCTGGCCAGCACCTGGTCACCACGGGGCAGTAGGCGGCTTTGTGCGCCCCTGGAGGAATAGCCACTTGCCAACTGCCTTCCTTCCTCCTGGTGCTCCTTTTAAAATAACATGTCTGAGATGGTGGAAGTCTATGTGGTACAGAGAACCACCACCAGCATCTACCTTCTTAACTGTGGAATGCTGAGAGTAATTAACTTATGCTCCATCCATCTCCTGAGAGGAGACGGATGGAGCGTAATGACAGGGTACATTTACACATCAATCTCCAATTTTGATATATTTATTTGCTTCACTATGGCCCCGGTCACATGGGAGGTTTAGGGCCGGAAGAGGGCCGGATCGGGGGCGCAGCAAACGGGTGCGATCACACCGCAACATCTGGGAAGCGGTGCGCACCCGTCTCTGATCCGGCCCTTCAGGCCGAAAATGCACATGAAAAAAGAACCTGCAAAAGAACAGGACTTACCCGAAACGGTACAGCAAGCGCGGACGTGAGATCGCAGGCGCGCCCGTCTGCAGAAGCAATCGAGGCTCCCGGCCAAACTGCGCATGTGCACACATGCACAGCCGGCTGCCTCACTCTCCCTTCAGTGGCTTCCCCCCGGCATCTGATCGTGTCGGGGAGGAACTGCGTGGTGGCTCAGGGGATCTATCTGATCCCGCCGCCGCGTCTCTCTTTTGGTGCGGCTCTAAAAAGCCGCACTTTGGCTGTGCTGCCAAGTGGGGGCAGGTGGCGGGTAAACCCCCGCTTTGGAGGCCCGATTTCCGCCGCCGTGGAATTGGGCCCCGGGGGGAACTCCGCCCCCCGAAGCGCAGCGTGGCTGCATCACCAGAGGTGACGCAACCACGTTAATCACGTTGGGGGCGTGGCCCCGATCGTCGGAGGGAAAACTCTATGGTTTTCCCTCCGATGATCGGGGCCCCGCCCTCAACGTGATCGATGTCGCGCGTCACTTCTGGTGATGTGCTGGCGGTGCACGCGTGCACACACATCAAGGACCGGCTCCCGGAGCCCAGCGAGGCTCCCCCGCCGGTAAGAAAATTGGACTTGGCAACCCTATACAACTGCCAACTCTGAGTCAGGAAATTCCTGGAGATTTGGGGGGTGGAGCTTAAGGAGGGCTGGATTTGGGTTGCTGAAGGCGCTTAGCACGGTTATAATGCCGTGGACTTCACCCTCCAAAGCAGCCATTTCCTCCAGGGGAACTGATCGCATCATACACATTCATACACATTTATTACGGTCATAGTCCAACAATCAATACAATAGGAGGCAGATAAATAACTAATAAAAGAACAGTAAAATTATAGAATATAATAGCATCTAAAATATTATAAATAGGCATCTTAAAAGTTTAAAATACAGAAATGGTAAAACGACTATTAAGATCAGAAATTAAAAATTAATCTAGGCCTATCTGTACTTCTTTATCTCTTTCCTAGTTCGGTATGCCAACCAACCAAATTTGGCAACCATCCTAGTCAGCTTTTGATTATCACCTGCCAGCATAATTGACACAAGTATCCTTCTATTACGACCTGGGTAGGAGTTAACAATAGGCTTAATCAAAACTTCCCTAATGTTATGATATATACTACAATAGAAAATTACATGTTCCAGCGTTTCATCAGTTCCCATCCGACATATACAACTTTTCCTCAGTGATCTAGTAAATCTGGCCTCCAATATAGCTGAGGGCAAGGCATTATATCTTAATAGGGTAAAAATTCTTCTATGATTACAGATATCTAAGTATTTGATGTAAGGTCTCAAAATTATCTTGTTAAGTGTACTTACATCAAATACAGGGCTCCTAATCCTGCTCACATCCATCTGTCGTTCAACATCTAATATTCTTTGTTTTAGAACTGATCTAGCCTGCGCATATCCCAAAGACAGTATAAATTGATTAGAAAAACCATAACAAACCAGTTTATCCTCTGTCTTTTTCCGCCATAAAGGAAAAAAGTTATCTTGCATCATAGTATGAGTAAGGCCAGTGGGTGAGAAAATCAGTTTTAACCAATAATGAAAAGCAGTAATCCATAATCTTGCCTCCATTGTAACCAGGCCAGCCTCTAAAACAGGGGTGTCGAACTAATTTGTTACGAGGGCCAGATCTGACATAACTGAAACCTTGTTGGGCTGGGCCATGTGTGTCAAAGAATGTAATGCCAGGTAGCGGAGATATAAACTTTATAAAGGACACAAACATAAAGATTTTTTTTTACTTAAAACAAAAACATGCTTAAAACATTAGCACTCTTGCAATATTTTGTTTATTTAACAGTGTCTGATAACTGACACCTCTTGCTCGGAATTAACGCATCAAACTGTCTGTGCTGTTGCAGTCCTGAGTATGCTGTTCAGGTGTGTATCTGTAAGCTGCAAACCTACTTTTGATTTTCTGACATTCACCACAGAAATCTCATGCTCAGAGTTCTGAGTCTAAGACCCAGGTTAAAACATGAAATGGCTGAGTGATTAAGAGAGTCTGGCAAAGCAAGCTATGATGCAGCATCAGCAGCAGAACTGGAAGCAGGAGATGGCCAGTTCCACTGCGGGCCTGATAGAAGCCCTCCGGGGGCCTGATCCAACCCCTGGGCCATGTGTTTGACACCCCTGCTCTAAACAGATTGCCGCATTTGAAACCCTCGTTGGAACTTGAAAAATAGCTCTTAAAAATTTCAATTGTGTTCTTCCAAGTAAGGTTAAGTTTGTTTGGAGGGACAGAGGTGCTCCATATAATAATTGGGGTATTACTTTTATAGTAAATAACTTAATGGCAGCTTCTAAGTTACAACCTCCTTTGGACCAAAAGAACTATTGGATAGTGTCTACAAGCCCTGGAGGGCGAAGACCCCTCGGAGAGCAGTTCCGAAGGGGTAGAGACGGACCTCACGCAGGGGAAAGGCTCAGGCGAAGGAGGGCTCTCCCAGGAAGCCCGGAGAACAGGGGGGCGTGCGCGTGTAAAGGAGGGCTGGAGGAGACGGGGCTTACTCAGTCGGGCGCATGCGGAGCCCCGGGATTTCCCGGAAACAGCCCCGCCCTCGGAGATGCCCAGGCAGACCAGTCAGGGGGGTGGGACAGAAAGACTTCCATCCAATAGGGGGGAAGTGATGGGGAAACCACCTTCTCAGGAGCCCGGGAAGGAACGGGGAGGGCTTACCCCTGGGTGGAGGGATATAAAAAGGGAGAAGCCAATAGGGGCTTTGGTAAAGAGAGAGAACGAGTATCGCAGACGGCTGTCAACCCCGAGGAGTGGTGGAAAGGGAGTGACGTAACTCCTTCCCCACTTCAAGTCTGAGGCTCTGGCTTCTCCTGAGGGACCGCCGCAGTCACGGCAGAAGCTCCTCCCGCAACAGGGGACGACTCCCGGCGTGACAGATAGCACCAGCACTTTTCTGCGCATTAGCTGACAGGTAATCAACACGGCCTTTCATGCGACCAGACGACTGAAATACGACTCCAAGGTATCTATAACAACAAACTTGCTTAATGGGACAAGAGTCAATAAACCAATTAAACACCCTAGGCTTGTTATTTTGGTCTTTGTGTAATTTATCTCCAAGCAGGTTTGACCACAGTATTGCGAGAGAGCACACAGAGCTCTCTTAAGACTCTTAGGGGTCCTAGAAAGCAAAACTGCATCATCTGCATAAAGTGATATCAGAATGTGTCTGTCTGCAAGCTTTGGAGGGTGGAATTCAAGTCTGTGCAAAAACTGAACCATGTCATTGTTAAATAAAAGTGGCACCAAAATACATCCTTGTTTAACTCCTCTGTCTGAACTAATCATCTTTGTTAGATGACCTTCTGGATTACATTGTATCCTAATAAAAGCATTTTTATGGAGAGCTCTCAATAGAAACGATAGGCACCTATCTATTGTAGAGGATTTCAACTTTTCCCATAGGGTAGTTCTTAAGTTTAATTCTGCCGGTTACAGGTTGTTACAAATGGTAAATGGAATTGTCATATTCTCAATGGCTCAGACCCTACCGATTATCCGGCAGAGTTTACTTATTGCCCTGGTGAGAGGAGAGTTATTGATTATATTATTTTCTCAGGAAATACGTTAAGTTTGGTGGGGAACTGATCTCTGTCGTCTCGACAGCAGTTGTGATTCTGGGAGATCTTCAGGCCCCACCCGGAGACTGGCAACCGTAAGGCAGATGACTCCCCCCAAAGTTAATTCCTCTTCCTCCAAAGGACCCTTTCAGCATTGGCGTTCCCGAGTTAGCCCACTGGAGCTTGATTGCGAATCCACAGGATGGTTCAACAACACACACAACAAGGGAGCTAGCTGTGAGCTGCTCAGACAGGGAGACTACCTGGAAACCAAGTGGAAGGTGCTTTGACCTTACCGGGAGGCGATGAAATGAATGAATACACAAGATAAGAAGCAGGGAGGTCTTCCAAGCACCTGGGATGTAAACAACACACATGGGGGTGGGCAGGGCTCTTTTTGTAGAAAAAGCCAGCAGGAACTCATTAGCATAATAGGCCACACCCAACAGCAGAAACTCATTAGCACATTAGACCACACCCCTGACAGCACTGCTCATTAGCACATTAGGCCGCACCCCCATGTTACCAGAAGTGTGGTTATCCAGCCACACCCACCTTTTGCTTGTTATTCTGTTTACCTTGTTTGTTGTCAAAACCCAGGGCTTTTTTGTAGCAGGAACTCCTTTGCATGTTAGGCCACACACCCCTAATGTAGCCAATCCTAATGAGTTTCTGCTGTTGGGTGTGGCCTATTATGCTAATGAGTTCCTGCTGGGCGTGGCCAACTCAGGAGCCAGCCAGAACTCCATTCCTGTGCATTCTTGCTCAAAAAATAGCCCTGGAATGGGGTACTGGCTGAATCTTGTGGAGCTTGGGTAATAAGTGCCGCGACACTGAGTTTGGCACTGAGTGTGGCACTGGTTTCACATTTTTGAGAACTGATACTTAGGGTTGGAAAACCTTCAGATGGGGCTGAGAGATCTCCCGCTATTACAATTGAGCTCCAGACGACAGGGATCAGTTCCCCGGGAGAAAATGGCTGCTTCGGAGGGTGGACTCTGTGGCATTGTACGGGCATCGTACCCCACGGAGGTCCCTTCCCTCCCCAAACCTTCCCCTCCGCAGGCTCCAACCCCCCCCATCTCCAACCCTCCCCCCAAGTCTCCAGGTATTTCCCAGTCCAGAGCCAGTGACCCTACAACTGTTTTGGAAGGAACCTGACCAATATGAATGCCAGGGAAAGTTCCTGGAGGGCTGCTGGTCTCCAGAAACAAAGAAGAAGAGGAAGAAGAGGAAGAGGAGGAGGAGGAGATTGGATTTATATCCCACCCTTCACTACTCAAGGCAGTCTCAGAGCGGCTTACAAATTCCTTTCTCTCCCCCTCCCCACAACAGACACCCCGTGAGGTAAAAGAAGAAGAAGAGATTGGATTTATACCCGGCCCTTCACTACCCAAAGGAGTCTCAGAGCGGCTTACAAACTCCTTTCCCTTCCCCTCCCCACAACAGACACCCTGTGAGTTGGGTGGGGCTGAGAGATCTCTGACAGAAACTGCTCTTTTTCAAGGACAGCTCTGACAGAACTATGGCTTGCCCAAGATCATCCAGCAGGTGCAAGTGGAGGAGTGGGGAATCCAACCCGGTTCTCCCAGATTAGAGTCCGCGCACTTAACCACTACACCAAACTGGCTCAAACAAAGAGAGACCAGCCTTAGTGGGTCTGCTTAACATTGCAGGGCCCACTCAGCCCATCTTGCACCATGGCTATTTTTTTTTGTATCTTGTGTGTGTGTGTGTACCTGGAAGTCATGGTTGACTTCTGCCGACCTCTAGTGGGGCTCGGACGTTTCAGAGAGGTGGCCTGCTATTGCCTGCCTCTGCATCCCGGCCCTGGTATTGCTTGGAGGTCTCCCATCCAAGTACTTGCCAGGTTCGGCCCTGCTTAGCTTCCGAGGTCTGACAAGACTGGGCTTGCCTGGGCTATCTAGGTCAGGGCGCTCCATGGCTATTTTGACTCCCCATTCCCATCCATGCCTGCCTGCTTGCCTGTGCTTGCCAGACCTGGAAATCCCCCTTCTCCAATCTGAGGACGGTTCAAAAGTACCAAAGGGGGAATTCCCTTGCACACCCAATCAGCAGTAAGCACAGCTTGTCCCAAACATAAGAAGGGCTGGCCCCAGTTAGTACTTGGATGGGAGGCGACCAAGGAAGATAAGGGTTCTTATGCAGAGGCAGGCAATGGCAAAGCACCTCTAGTTGTCTCTTGCCTTGAAAACAAGAGTTGGCAGCCTCCAGACGGCTTATTTCCATAGATGGCTTATTTGTTTATTAAAAACATTATTAAAACCATTTATTTCACTACTCCCGGAGAAAATGGGTTCTTTGGCAGGTGGACTCTATGGCATTATATCCTGCGGGTCCCAATCTCCAGGTAATGCCAAACCTCGAGGCGGCAACTCTACTTCAAAACCCTTTGGCATTGCCGTAACTTGGCTGCAACCTGATGGCACTTCCCCCCTGCAGTATTATTTTCCCAGTCCAACCACAAATATCGATGATGTATCCCCGAAACAAGATGTTCTTCCCTCCCTAGCCCGCTTGGTTAAGAGCAGTAGACTCTAATCTGAAGAAGCAGGTTTGATTTCCCCACTCCTCCTCCACATGAAGCCAGCTGGGTGACCTCGGGTCAGTCACAGCTCTCTCGGAATTCTCTCAGCCCCACCTGCCTCACAATGCACCTGTTGTGGGCAGAGGAAGGGAAGGCGATTGTAAGTTGCTCTGAGACTCCTTTGGACAGTGGAGAGTGGTTGAGCAGTGGAACAGACTGCCTCGGGAGGTGGTGGATGCTCCTTCGCTGGACGTTTTCGAGAAGAGGCTGGACGACCATCTTTTGGGTATGTTGTAGGGCTATCTTTCGGCTATGCTCCTGCAGAGCGCAGGGGGTTGGACTAGATGACCTGCAAGGTCCCTTCCATCTCTATCATTCTATGATTCTTCCGCTTCTCATCAGACTCTGTGCCAAGGGAAGTACAGTGTTCCCAGCGCCAAAGCCTGACTTCAGTGGTCAGTACTTCCAAATAGGGGTGGTGTGGTGGTGAAGGCGGTGTGGTACAGCCTGGGCTCACCAGATTTTGGCAGATAAGCAGGGTCAAGAGAGACCACCAAGGAAGCCTCTACAAAGGAAGGTGATGGCAAACCACTTCTGCTTCTCGCTTGCCTTGAAAGCCCCTTGCTGGGGATGCCATAAATAAGCTACAACTTAATGGCACTTTACACAAACACCCACACCCCTAAATGTAATTTGACCCTTTCAGTAGGGTTGCCAGCTCTGGGTTGGGAAACACCTGGAGGTTCTGGGGGTGGAGCCTGAGGGGGGGTGTTTGGGGACGGACTTCAATGGGGTACAATGCCATAGAGCCCACCTTCCAAAATGCCCTTTTTCTCCAAGGAAACTGATCTCTGTTGTTTGGAGATCAGTTATAATCGCAGGAGATCTCCAGCCACCACCTGGTGGTTGGCAACGCTAGGGTAACAGTTGCCAGCGTCGGGGACGTTTGGTCCGGGGTGGACAAAGCAGTTTTGGGGAGCAGCACTGCTTGAGTGGAAATGGAGAATAAAGCACTCGGAACCAAATTCTGTTCCAGAATCCAGGCTACTCCTGCAGTTCACCTGCCCTTTCCTTGAACCCAATTCCAAGACGTGAAGAGGAAACTGCTATTTGTTTGCATTCTATCCTATACGTGGCCGGGCTTCCTCGGTGCTGGGAGTGTTTGGCAGCCCAGCAACAGTTACACGCGTTGCAGCAGCGATGCGGCGTGCTGATGCTGCCGATCCCATGTCGCAGCGGAAAGCAAAACAGTAATTAATAATATAATATAATATAATTCTCAAGATATACAAAAATATCATACTATCAAAAAACAGTATCCTCGGTAGTTCCAGATCGAGGTATTAAGCGACTCTCACGTCAAGGGCTATCACAACCGCATGCGCACCTGCCGCCCTGTCAAAGCGGATGATGTCACTCGGATTTTATTCTACGGACGAGCGATGACGTCATAGCCCTAGCTTCACCCACCTGTTGGCTTCCCGAAGCCATTCATGCCCTCTGATTGGTACCCGGGGCGGAAAAATCCTTTTCAATGATTGGCCGGACTTCCGAAGACTCCCGCCCTTCCTTCACATTGATTGATGCGTGACGTTTTCAGCCGGGCCTGTTTGTCCCGCCTCTTGCATTCTGATTCGCCCAATCCTGCCGTTGCTCTCCCCCGGCTTTTTCCCCTTCTTCTTTTAATTTACGTTACGATCCAGCGAGGAAGGCTATTGGCTGTCGGCTCCAACGCTCCAGCTGGGCGCGCCGCTATTCGCGTTCCGTGCGGCCCGAACCACGCCTCCCTCGTCGCCGCTCGCTCTGGGATTGGATAAAGCGCGTGTCCGTTTTCCTTTGGGACTCACCCCCTGCCACTTCGGGTCAGGAAGTGTGTCTGGAGGAGTCGGCGCTGCGATGCGGAGGCGAGGAGCTTCCGTGCCGAAGGTGGGAGAGGGACCGACGCGGGGACCTGGAGGGAGGAGTGGGCGGGAACATCGGGGACCCCCCCCCGAAAAGACGGGCAGTTAGCAAGCGGGGGGGAACGTCTCTTCTTACCTGGCCTCAGGTGTTTTCTTTCGGGCTGGGCTAGGATTCACGCGGGACTACAAAGAACGTGTGAATTGCCTTCCTGGGCCCGACGCGGGTTTGCTTCATCCCGCATTTCTGTTTCCCGCAGCGGCCAGGTGGGTGCTGTCGGGAGCACGGCCTTCCCCTTGTTTGCCCCGAGCATCGGGTGTGTTTCCTCTGCAGCATGGAAATTGAATTTAGTCATCGTGGCAAAAAAAAAACACCCCAGCCCGTGATAAGTATTCCAGATGGGTAGCTCTGTCTGTAGCAGCAAAATGAAGCAGGAATCCAGGAACGCCTTAAAGATCAGCAGTCCCGCAGCGCCTTTTAGAGACTGAAGTTGTCTTGACGGTGCCAGCGAGGATTCCTGTTTTATTTAGCGGCTGGTAAAATGTACCTTATGGATTGGACTGCTTAGAAAGTTAAAGGGCTACTTGCTGGGGATGGAGGAGAGGACCTTAGATCTTGATCCTGCTTTTCTGTTGACTAAGGGAATACCCATTTGGTACAAAATCCTCCTGGCATATGTTAAAACAGAGTTTATGTTTAAATAAAGTGTTAGTCTGTAAGGTTCCATCCGGTTCATGTTCACTTTGGCTGCAGTGGGCTGGCACAGGCTACTCCATGGAGTAAGGAAGATTGCTCTTGGTGGAAGAGTGGAGTGTTGGGGTTTGACTGCTGTCAATGGAGAATCTTTCAGTGGTGGACGTGACGGATGGAACGATGAGGGAGTTGGGTGAAGAAATGCTTTCCTTTTTGGCAGGCCTGAAACTTGATGTCAAACAATAGCATTGGTTGATTGCATCCCAGGTTCCGAGAGGGGAGAGGTGTTGAGTAAGAACAGGTCTGTTCTTGGAAGTTAAAAGTAGAATTGACTGTAGCCCGGATGCAGCTGCTACTCTGTGCTTTGTGAGCTACTAGGATGTGTCGGTTCAGTAACTTCCATTTGGGTCCTCTGACTGGTATTCAGGAAAAGACCTTTTGCTGTTCTAGACCCAGAACCCACATCATCAGGTGTCAGCATGGCATCACAGGTGACATCAGTGCCATGTGACAGGAAGAGGTGGAGCCCTGGTTATGCTGAAAAGGAATTCTCTGCAGCGCTGAGTGGTCTCTTGTCCTATGACTTCGCTTTCTGCACATGCAAGGAGAAGCAGGTGTATCATCCTCTATTGCTGTGCATGTGCAGTAGTACTGCTAGTAGGGCCAATATAGAGGCTTGCCACTCAACAGGTGTGGCCCTGTGACCCACCTGAGGGTCCTGCTCCATGGGCTGAAGACCAGGGGTTATCCCCCAATGTGTGTAAATGTGACTTTAAGTTAGTCAACAGAAGTAATTTGTCAATTGGTGATGGCTGTGTATGGTTGGCTTTTTTGTTTTGTGGGAGAGAGATGTTGAAGCATGGCATTGTATTGGCATGGGAAAATACTACACGGGCCCAGTCACTGCTGTGTTATGGAACATGTGTGGCATTTTGTATCAGAATGGACGCATGTGTACGAAAAGTAAGTTTGATGGTATACCATATGTCAGTCCTCTGCTGTCTGTCAGGGGGTGGACCTCCCAGTGGCACCTGGGTTTTGCTCACTGTGTGACACAGAGTGTTGAACTGGATGGGCCATTAGCCTGACCCAACATGCTTCTCTTATGTTCTTAACCGGTAAAGCTGCTTGCCCACTGTTGAATTGTTCTTCATGCCGTTCAAGGGAGTTTTGAACAGTCTTCTCTGGGACTTGTGAGTGTCGAGTGGCATTAGGTTCTGAAAAAGATATATATGATTTTTGCCTCAATCTACACAAGCTTGGGAGCTGCGGTGGCTCAAGTGGTTAAGACGCTGAACTGCAGGCTGTGGAAGGTCGGTAGTTCAGCAGTTCGAGACCTGGGTGCCGCATGATGGAGTGAGCTCCCGTCTCTAGTTCCAGCTCCTGCCAACCTAGCAGTTCGAAGGCAAGAAATTGCAAGTAGATAAATAGGTACCACTTTGGCGGGAAGGTAACAGCGTTCCGTGCGCCTCGGTGTTTAGTCATGCCGGCCACATGACCACGGAAACGTCTTCGGACAGCGCTGGCTCTTCGGCTTGGAAACGGAGATGAGCACCGCATCCCTAGAGTCGGATTCGACTGGCTTTCGAGCAAGGGAACCTTTACCTTTGTACACAAGCTTGCTGGAAGGGTGGTAAGAGTTGTTTGGCTTGACTCCTCTTGCTTAGTGATTTCTTGTTGGGAAAGACGTTTTGCCTGAAGCTGCCCTTCCTGGAGTTCGTACCCAGGATGACAGAATGTCGCTTGGTATGTCTATGGGAATCATTGCTTACCACTGTGAGTCGTGGTAATGCTTTCCCTTGTGCTATAAGAACTGAACGTACTGCCAATTGATTTTTTTTTTGGCTTGTTCATCTGTGTGCTACTGACAGGAATGAACATCAGCGTGGAAAAGAAAAGATAAAAAAGATTCTATGCATCCAATAAATAAGTTCTTAAACTTTGCTTTTGTGACAGCCATCTTCTTCCTACTCTACAACTTGACTTCAAGCAGTCTTGTGGTTGTCAGCAATAAGAAACTTGGTCCAGGAATAGCCTTCTAATATCATTTGGGGGCGGGGTACTTTTCTCTGGAACGTCAAGGCTTAAGAGCAACAGGCAGGATTGTGTTGTAGCCATTTACTGCTGGGGGAGACTTACTGGTGGAATGAGCTCCTGGATGACATCAGGGCCCTGCGGGACCTTAGAATCATAGAATGTTAGAGTTGGAAGGGACCGTGCAGGTCATCTAGTCCAACCCCCTGCACTCTGCAGGAGCGTAGCCGAAAGATAGCCCTACAACATACCCGAAAGATGGTCATCCAGCCTCCGCTTGAAAATGTCCAGCGAAGGAGCATCCCCCACCTCCTGAGGCAGACTGTTCCACTGCTCAACCACTCTTACAGTTAGGAAGTTTCTCCTGATATTTAGCTGGTAACGACTCCCTTGTAATTTCCACCCATTGGATCTAGTCTTGCAATCCGGAGCAAGAGAGAATAGATCTGCTCCATCTTCTACATGACAGCCCTTCAGATACTTGAAGACTGCAATCATGTCCCCTCTAAGTCTTCTCTTTCCCAGGCTAAACATAGCCAACTCTTTCAGCCTTTCCTCATAAGACATGGATTCCAACTCTCTCACCATCCTGGTTGCCCTCTTCTGGACACACTCGAGCTTGTCAACATCCTTCCTAAAATGTGGTGCCCAAAACTGGACACAGTCCTCCAGGTGAGGCCTGACCATCGCAGAATAGAGCGGAACGACCACCTCCCGTGATCAGGACACAATGCTTCTGTTAATGCAGTTCCACAGGGCCTGTGAAATGGAGCTCTTCCACCAGGCTTTTGATTAGGAGCCACCTTTCAACCTCGTGGCCCTGGCCCCGACATCAGTACTAACTCAATAACTAACAGTCAGGCAAGAACCCAGATTATTGCGGAAGTTGCTGAGAGATGCTGGATGCTGAGAGGACGCTGCCATCTTTTATTAATACTTTGTTTATTGATGCTTATGTTCCTGAATACCTAAATTTTATATGTTGGGATTTTAACTCAGTTTTCTGTGTTTTAACATATCTTGTTGTTTTAATAGATGCATATATATTCTGTAAGCCGCCCTGAGCCCGCCATGGTGGGGAGGGCGGGATACAAACAAAATAAATAGGTGCAAGGGACAGCTTGCGAAATGATCTTGGATGTAATTGGTAGCCCATGGAACATCCTTCTGGCTTGAGGAGCATAAAGCGGACCGCCAGTCTTCAGAGATGGCTTCAGCAATTCTAAAATGCAGCCCTGCCACAGATAGGCAGGTGCCTAGGCAGCTGCTTGGCTGGCATCACAACAGGAAAGGGGAAAAGGAAATTTAAAAGTACTGAAGCTTTTTGGTTGGGCTGTCAAATTGTAGTCAACTCGTGGTGACTCCATAAGGTTTTCAAGGCGAGAGATGTTCAGAGGTGGTTTAGGTTTACCAAATGTCGGCGGGGGATCTGCAGCTCTTTACAGGATCCCTGCCGCGGGGGACGGCGATATGCAGTGCACCTGCCGTCGCCAGGATGTGACGCTACGCGTCGCTCTGGCAACGGGACTCCAAACAGTGCTTAGCTTCTGAGATCTGATGAGATCGGACTGGCCTGGGCTATCCAGGTCTAGTAAACCTGGATCTTGTAAATCAGCTTTTTAAATAAGCTTGAAAAAGTTACTAGCCCTCATGTGATTTTACAAGACCGTCTTTCCAGGTATACTAATTTTAGTGATTTGTGACACATGGATGGCTTAACTTCTGTGTGGCACATCGCCTGTCATCTCTGTTTATCAGACGTTTCCCTGCCTGGTCCCCTGGAAGCATTTCTGACTTAACAAAGACAGCCAGGCAAGTGGCTGTTTACATGATCAAATGAGTAGAAACAGTTATAGTAGAAAAAATAGAGTTGGTGATGGTCCCTGAGCAGTGTCGGGTGCTTAAGGTTCTTCCTGGCTTTGTAACTGAAGTTTAGAAGAGTGTAGCAGTGGATCAAATGCTGGCCAAGAGTCTTGCCTCTCCCAACATGTTTCAGGTCCTTAAAAAAAAAAGTCTTGCATTCCACT
This sequence comes from Gekko japonicus, assembly GCF_001447785.1. Classification (NCBI taxonomy): domain Eukaryota; kingdom Metazoa; phylum Chordata; class Lepidosauria; order Squamata; family Gekkonidae; genus Gekko; species Gekko japonicus. The sequence continues at coordinate 63,577 of NW_015162512.1, read as the reverse complement.
CATCTGTTTTTTAAAAGAAAACCTTTTAAAAGTGCAGATGTCCTGTCGGCACGGTGTTTGTGTGACAGGTTGGTGACGGCATGGGTGCCAGCCAATCGCTGCTGTGCTTAGCCTGCTTCTGTGGCAGCAGGCTTGCAGGACTTCGGCCTTAGAGAGAAAAGTTGCCCTTGGACTGATCACAGTGCCAGTGCTTCCAAATCGTCCCCGCTGCTCTAACAACGTTACATCTGCTCCCCCCCTCGGATCAACAGTTGCCAGCCTCTTCAGAAATGAATCACACGTGAAACTTAGCCTGCGACATGGAGCTCGCTTAACTACTTTTTATTATGTCAGCCTGCCTCCTTCCTTCGCCCTGCTGTACTGTGACTAGAGGCAAAGTGAAGACACGGCCGTCGTGCCTTAACAGCTGTGCAGAAGAAGGCACAGTTTACTTGCCACTGACTGATGAACTTCGCCTGACAACTGTTAAAGAGCCCTATCGTCCGTTGCATCTGATCTTACAGTCACACCCCATCCCCTTTCAAAACATGCGTGCACAGGGAAAGGTGTGCTGGTTGCCGCTGTTGTGTCCCAACTTAAAAGCAGAGAGCATCCTGCCTTAGGCCCCTCCCTCTAAAGATCCCAGGGACAGCCCATTTTTCTAGTTTCATCCTCTTGGGACTAAGCTGTGTGGGTGTGGAAGAGAGTGTGATCGTGATTAGTAACCAGGGCATTTCCTGCTGTCTCCTCTGAGGCATCCCTGCCTGGGCATGTGACCGAGATTAAAGCTCAGAGAGTAGGCGAGTCTGTTGTGCGTTCTGTAAAAGCTCCCCCCTCTCCCCCGGCCGCCACTGGAGGGCTAGAAACTGGCTGGGCCCCTTGTCCCCCCCCCCCCGCAATAGCGCTTTCAGCTTCTGAAATGGAGCATTAGGTTATTTGCCCTGCTTACCGTTGAGTGTAAGGGTCTTAAGGCGTGTTAGGATCAGTGGACTAAATTCTGGTTTGACAACAGGCATTGGGTCTGGTGAGTGGGTGGCACAGCATCTATATCCTGCTTTCTTAATTAAAAAAAAATAAACACCGTTTTCTCATGCTTGCCTTTTGCCTTTGCAGGTTCCCTCCGAGATGTAGAGATGGAGGCAGAAGACCCTGGGTTACCCCCTAAGGGAGGGATGGACCTCCCGCAGGATGGGGTGGATCTACCTGAGCAGAAGATTAGCCCGGGTTCTATGGACACAGGTGAGTGGCTTGGAAGCATCTATTTATTTATTTATTTAATTCAATTTATACCCCGCCCTCCCCGCAATGCGGGCTCAGGGCGGCTTACATAGGGGCAAACGCCAATATAAAACATAATTAAAACCATTTAAAATCCAACAGTACAAAACATTCATAACGAGTTACTGACTAAAGTGCTCTAGGTGTTCTACATGAAATTTCAGAGATGGCATATTTGAACTGTTCAGCATCGTCTGCTCCAGGGAAGCATTGATGTTCCCTCATCCAGGGCCAGGTGAAGATGGAATAATGATCTATGGATCTCGTTCCCTTCCTCTGGGGCGTTTTGATACTTTGGCGGAGTAGGGTGGGGTATAAACTGAAAAAATAAATTACAGGAGTTGCGCGTTGTGAGAATGGGCCCTTTTAATTCTGTGGTCTGTTTTCCTGGGGGGGGGGGGAAGCAAGGAGAGAGTTATGGATGCCCATCACAGCCCCAATGGATACGATACTTTACAGATTGACTTAAGTTTTAAAAAAGGCTTTGCTCCCAGCATTTTGTCTAAGCCAGTTTGGTGGTTAAGTGCGCGGACTCTAATCTGGGAGAACCGGGTTTATTTATTTATTTATTTATTTATTTACTAGAAATAATGCCCGTTGCGGAAATAAATACAACGGGATCTAGAAAGAGGCTCTGGGAGAGTGCTCTGGCTTTGGGCAAACAGTGTCAGTTTCCTGTGGCGACCTCAGCAGGGTTTAATGACAGAGTCCACTGTTTTCTCCAGAGGGACTGATCTCTGCTACCTGAAGAGCATTTGTATGTTTGATTTATCTGTAGCCCTCACCTGGAGAGTGGTAACCATTGTTACCCCTTCTCCTCTCCCCTATGAGGTATGTTATGCAACTGAAAATTCCAACAACTGCCTTGTGGGGGGGGGGAGTTTGAGGTGTGGAATGGACTGAAGTCCAATCAGCTTCCATATGCAAAAGACCAGGTTGTCGCAGCAGTTGTGGCGTGGGCGGGACCCGGGCTTTGCCTTCTGATTGGTGGTGATATATGCTGAGGAGCAGTGCCATCAGCCATACACTAAGGGGAGTGCATTTTAGAATTAGAACTTTGGCACCCACTATTCAATTATACATAAGGAGAGATTGGATTTCTATACCGCCCTCCCAAAGGCTCAGGGCGGTTCACAGGCGGCAAAGCCGGAATCTAAAATACAATAAAACATACAACAAAATACAATATTTAACCCAAAAAACCCATCCTATAACGCGGTGCTGTATCATTCAGCCAAGATTGGAATAACCATCCAGCTTTGGTGGCCAGCTATCTCAGTAGCGTCCCGCTATGCTGTCTATGACTTCTGCCTAGGCATACCTGCCCCACTTTCGTAGGGCAGCCGACGACATACTACCTCGGTGGTAGGATGGTTTGATTCCCTCACTCCTCCACTTGCAGCTGCTGGATGACCTTGGGCAAGCCGTAGTTCTGTCAGAGCTGTCCTTGAAAGGGCAGTTCTCTCAGAGCTCTCTCAGCCCCACCCACCTCACAGGGTGTCTGTTGTGGGGAGGGGGAGGGAAAGGCGTTTGTCAGCCGCTCTGAGACTCCGAGTGAAGGTTGGGGTATAAATTCAATCTCCTCCTCCTCCTCTTCCTCTTCCTCCTGTTCTTTTTCTTCTTCACTACTCAAGGGAGCGTTGAAGAGGCAAAGATAATGGGAAGTATGTGAGAACAAGAGGTATACGTTCTATTTTGCCGTCCAGTCACAGCTGACATGGTGACCCCATGGGGTTTTCAAGTCGAGGAACGTTCACAGGTGGTTTGCCATTGCCTGTCTCTGTGTGACAGCCCTGGAGTTCCTTGGTGGCCTCCCATCCAAGTACTAAAGAGGGCTGACCCTACTTAGCTTCTGGGGTCTGTTGAGATTGGATTAGCCTGGGTATATAAGTAAACGTAAAGGTCTCCCTTGCTCGAAAGCCCGTCGAGTCCGATTCTAGGGTTGCGGTGCTCATCTCCGTTTCCAAGCCAAAGAGCCAGCGCTGTCCGAAGATGTTTCCGTGGTCATGTGGCCGGCATGACTAAACCCCAAGGCGCACGGAACGCTGTTACCTTCCCACCGAAGCGGTACCTATTTATCTACTTGCAATCTCTTGCTTTCGAACTGCTAGGTTGGCAGGAGCTGGAACTAGAGACGGGAGCTCACTCCGTCATGCGGCAACTCGGGTCTTGAACTGCTGAACTACCGACCTTCCACAGCCTGCAGTTCAGCGTCTTAACCACTTGAGCCACCGCAGCTCCTTATTTTATTTATTTATTAGACTATTTAAGGGAAGTTAGGGGGCTCAGCCCCATGCTTCAGAAAAAGTTATCTTTAGGACTAGAGGTTTGGAAGAAAGAGGTGGCTTCTCATAGCTGTTCCGGGAAAGACTCGTGAGCATCAAAGAATATCGCACTGTTATTATTTCACAGCAGGAGGTTTGCATTGGCTTTGGGGTTAGTGAGGTACACCTTGAGAGCTGATGACTAAAAGGTGTTTTCACACGTGTGGAATAATAACACATGTTCAGTGCACTTTGCAAATGGATTTTACTGTATAAATGGCAAAATCCACTTGCCAGGGATCGCCAGAGTAAGAACATAAGAGAAGCCAATGTTGAATCAGGCCAGTGGCCTATCTAGTCCAACACTCTGTCACACAGTGGCCAAAAATACCAGGTGCCATCAGGAAGTGGTGGCGGCTACAAGCATGGACGGCTTCAAAAGGGAATTAGATAGGCATATGGAGCAGAGGTCCATCAGTGGCTATTAGCCACAAGGTATAGATAGGGACTCCGGGACAAGTGGTGCTCTGTCTTCTTGGTGCTTGGGGGGGGGGTCAACAGTGGGAGGGCTTCTTATGTCCTGGCCCCACTGGTGGACCTCCTGATGGCACCTGGTATTTCTGGCCACTGTGTGACACAGAGTGTTGGACTGGATGGGCCTTTGGCCTGATCCAACATTGGCATCTCTTATGTTCTTAGGAGGTCCAGTAGATTGCAAGTTGATTGCAAGTTGATTGAATGTGCATTATTTCGTGTGCGTGAACGCAGCCTTTGAGTAACATTTCGGAGGGTAGCCATGTTGGTCTGCAAGCCCCCAAAATCTTATCGGTCTCTGAGGTGCTACTGGACTTGGAGTCCAGCTTAAGTAATGGAAGCTTTAATAATTGAGTCCTCCTCCAGTGAAATAATTTCCCAAATAGTTAATGGAAGTGGAGGAAGCAGAGGAACATATTTAGCTCTTGAGTTTCCTTGTGGCTTGTGGTGGCTAATGATTAGCTAAAGAGTCTTGCGTTGTTTCATGCACTTGGCAATCTTTTTGTTTTTTAATGTGTGTGTGTGTGTGTATATATATATATATACTTTTTTTCCAGGAGAAGATGAGCCCAGTGTTGCCTTGGATGAGCAAGTGGAGTTACCTGGGGCCCAGAATAATGGACCCTTGAGCGTGGCAGGTGGCAAAGGGGACGTGCAGGAGGAATTAACTGAAACCCGGGAGGAATCTAGTGAGAAGGACTTGTCGGATTCGGCCTCCACGGACAACACTTTGGAGGACTCCAGCGAGTTCAGCCGGCCCATGGTGATGGATGGCGGTCCCCCGGGGGAGGAGGAGGTGGCGGTCCAACCGCGCCCCCCCACGCACCGGGATGAGGACGTGACAGCTGAGAGTTGGCGAGCGCACAGGAAGCACATCTTTGTCTTGAGTGAAGCTGGCAAGCCCATTTATTCCCGTTACGGCAATGAGGAAGCCCTCAGTTCAACCATGGGTGTCATGATGGCATTGGTGTCGTTCATCCAGAGCGGGGATAACTCCATCCGGTCCATCTATTCGGGTAGGTAGAAAGATTGGGGAACGGGCCAGGGTGGTGGGGATTGCACGTGGCCGAACCTTTTTTTCTTCAAGCATTATGCCCTGTAATCATTCATTTTTATATATTTCTCAGCTGCCTTTTAAATTGGGCTAATTCTCCAGGCCATGAACGATGCCTAACCATCTTAGACATTTGCATTTTCCATTGATGGTTAGCAGTGTAGCGTGTATAAATGTGTTGGGACTCTTGGGCCTTAGAGAAAGGGGTTTTTTTGTCAGTTATGGCAACAACTGACCTGTAATAGATGAAGCCATGAGGTGGGCTACACTAAGGACTGTGTGTATGTTGTGATCAGTGTTCCCTCTAAGCTGAGTTAGTGTGAGCTAGCTCACTGTTTTTTAGCCTCTAGCGCACACATTTTTGTCTCAGCTCAGGAAGAATGGCTCCAGAGCAAACTAATTTAGGCAGCAGCCAAATTGCTCGCTCACAACTTTAATGCCAGTAGCTCACAAAGTAGAATTTTTGCTCACAAAACTCCACAGCTTAGAGGGAACATTGGTTGTGATTTCCATACAACAGTAGAAAAGTGGAAAAGCTGCAAAATCTATTGTTTGGAGAATCACATCTTTCATTTAAAGCAAACTACTAGAACCTGCAGTTGTGGAGATGTGTTTGAAAGTGTGAGGGTAATGCTTGGTGATGAATTGCAGGTTTAGGTGTTAAATTTCTGGAAATTTTGAGCCATGGACAAAAATCTTTTTTGTGTGTGGGAAAATTGAAATATTGGGGGGAAATTGAAATGCACATACAAGCTGCTTTCCTGTCAATTTTATTTAGTGGTTAACCGTGCAACATGCGTAATTTATAGCATATATTTAATTTATTTGACATAGTTATTGAATTTAAGGGTTTCTACCCTGTGCTTCCTTAGCACATTCGTCATGATTTTTGTCATCGGAGAAGTAGGGAAATTTTTTAATTGAGAAACTGATTTACAGTATTACTTGGACAGCCAGCATTCCTATACAGGATACCAGAATTTTTGGCCATTACGTTAAATTTAATAATGTTGAAAACATTGCATTTTTAATAATGTATTGTGGTCAAGCGCATTATAGCATATAAATAGTTGTCAAAATTGTTCAGGCTTCAAGAAAACACAGCACATTTTCAGGCATGCTTGTGTCTACAGTATGCACAAGAATTGTTCTCTAATGCTGGTGATTTGTCTTAAATGAAGGAGAAGAAGAAGAGATTGGATTTATGCCCCACCCTTTACTACCCAAAAGAGTCTCAGAGTGGCTTACAATCTCCTTTCCCTTCCCCTCCCCACAACAGACACCCTGTGAGGTAGGTGGGGCTGAGAGAGCTCTTTTGAGGACTGCTTGTGAGAGAACAGCTCTGAAAGAACTTGTAACTGACCCAAGGTCACACCAGCAGCTGCATGTGGAGGATTGGGGAATCAAATCTAGTTCTCCCCGATTAGAGTCCGTGCTTCTGACCACTACACCAAACTGGCTTTCTACACTACACCAAAATGCCATTTTTCATGCTGTACGTTTGAGTAAATCTTTGTCTTAGTAAGAAATGATTCACTCATTCCAAAAGAGAGAGTACGTACGCATTTTCACTGATCTCCGAAATTTCCCAGTGGAATCATGGAAGACGTGGCTACAGGGAGGGATGTGTTGATTTCAACCCACCCCCAGTTTTTTTTTTTCTCCAGGCCATCACGTCTCAAGCTGCAAAATAATTTTTCTTGCCAGAATACAGTTATTCAACACAGTAAAACAGCAAATAGTACAAAAATAGCTATGCACGTTTGAGTAACTTCCACACGCAGCAGAATTTGGATTACTTAGGTTCAACATTTTCATTAAAAATAGGGTTGCCACATTTTGGAAAGCAAGAAAGAGGACATATTTCCCAACTGACTATTTCAAACAAGTGATCACTGTGAGAAATCTCATTTTGAATCTCATTTAATAACACTACGATTTAAGCTGTGATAATTGCTACTAACTAGGAGTATTCCCAACCTTCCAGCCCCAAAAGATGTAATTTTCATCTGTTTTTTTTTTTAAAGAGCCCAGAAGAGGAGAGACACCAAAAAAAGAGAGAGAGGCCATGTTCTCTAAAAATAGGATATCTGGTAATCCTATTAAAAATGTCTTTAACCACACGGCCCTTGTATAATATGTCATCTTCTACAATATTTTAGAGTATCCTGGGTTTTTCCCTCTTAGAGGAAAGGTGGGATTACCGTTTTAAGAGCGATGAGTTGCCTGAACAGTTTATAAAAATAAGTGTTGGCACTGAAATTTCTAGGTTGCTCTAGCAGAAGCCACAGGCTTTCATGCATAACTGCAAGGAAGCGGAAGGTCTTAAGGACAGCTGTCCCCAGGAAGGAAAAGCCTGAAATCTAAGCGTTGGAAGTCGTGTCTAAGAAATAGAGGGGTTAGGATGTGTTGTTCCTGTATGCCTAGTCCCTTTGGGGTGTGCAACAAGATAGTCATAGTCAGGGGTCATTTCGTAGAAAAAGAGGTGCAGGAGCTCATTAGCATAACTCATTAGCATTACTTATTTGCATATGCCACACCCCCTGACATCACCGGAAGTGTGGCAGAAGGCAACACCCACTGCTCAGGCTCCACTGGACTGTTTTGGATTGCTAGCTATTGTGGTGGTGGGGGGGGAACGTGCAGATCTGTCTTCACAGAGGAGGGAGAGCTTGTACCTGAATAAAACTTGGTCTTAAAGGTGCCACTGGACTGTTTTGGACTGGGGGGGCGGGGGCTTTGCAACTTACCTGGCTGCTTCTTGCTCTGACTGTTGGCTGCTGGGAGTAGGGGGTGTGGCCTGTTGCATATGCCCGCCCCCTGGGCTCTTTACTGCTGGAGCTCCGCTCCTGTGCGCTCCTGCAGGAAATGACCCCTGGTCATAGTAGTAGAAAGTGACCTCAAATCACAGCTGACTTATGGTGACCTTTAGGGTTCTCAAGGCAAGAGACGTTCAGGGATGGTTTGTCATCGCCTACCTCTGCAACGTGATCCTACACTTGGCAGTCTCCCATCCAAATATGAACCAGGGCCGACCTGCTTAGCTTCCACGGTTTGTGGGCCATTCAGGTCAGGGCCGTATAAAACGTAGATTCCAGAGGCATCGCCGTGTTAGTCGGTCGGAGCTGAAATAACATAGTCTTATGCCTCAGTTAAATTCATTAGACTTTAAGGTGCTACAAGGCACTCCGTTGTGTTCAGTCTAAAATCCAAAGTCCTTTTCTGTTAGGCCTCTTACCAGGGCTTGGCATCACTCCCTGTATTTTTGCCAAGGCGGTACGATTTCTGTTCCAAGAAATGTCCCATTCTGCGTTGTCATGCAAACAAGAGAAAAGTGCATCTTTTTCCGTGCCTTTGGCATAACTTTTTTTTTTTGCTAGCCTAGGCAAATTGAACACTGGACACTTTAAGCCTCGCTATTTGACAACTGCAAATCTTCTCTGGCAGCTTTTTGGGCATCTGAGATTTATTTATTATTTATTATCTTCGGCTTCTGGCTTTCCCTCCCCTGCACACCAGGGCTCAGGGCAGGCAACAACAGGTGTAGCAACAACAATATTAAAACAGTAAGCAAACGAATCATTCGAACCCAATTTACAAAACAGTTAATGACAACAGTTTAAATCTAATCAGTCAGATGGCAGCACATGGTTGGCACAACTTAGTGTGTCTTCTCTGAGAGGCGACTGCACTTCAGTTGTGTCCGTGGATGTTAAGGTGGTGCTATAACAGAGCTGCGGTGGCTCAAGTGGTTAAGACGCTGAACTGCAGGCTGTGGAAGGTCGGTAGTTCAGTCCGTACCGGCGTCCCTCCCCATGCCCCCTGCACAATCATGTCGTAAACACATCCTTGTTCTTTATCATTAAAGGGGCTTGCATAAATGGGGAAAACGTGATTGTATTGTTTGGGGGGGATCTCGGTGTGCGACACCTGCTGACAGGTCTTTTCCTCGCTGCTTCCCGCCACAGACGACCGCAAGCTGGTCTTTGTGCAGCAGGGCCCGCTGGTGCTGGTGTCGGTGTCGAGCACCCTGCAGTCGGAGCAGCAGCTGCGGCAAGAACTGCTGTACGTCTACTACCAGATCATCAGCATGCTCACCCAAGCCAGCATCACTCGCATCTTCGAGCGGAAGAAGAACTACGACCTCCGGCGCCTGCTGACCGGCTCGGAAAAGATCCTCGACCGCCTCTTGAACCTGGTGGAGTCGGACCCTTGCTTCCTGCTCGGGGCCGTGCGCTGCCTGCCCCTCCAGCCCGCTCTGCGCGATTCCCTGGGTTCTCTGCTCCAGAAGGCGATCACTCCCAATTTGGTCTTCTCCATTCTAGTGGCCCGCAGTCAGCTGGTCACCACCGTGCAGGAGAAGACGGTCATCGACGATTGCCGGCTGGAGCCCACGGACTTGCACCTGTTGCTGAACCTCATCGGGGCGACCTCTGCCTTCCAAACGGGGGAGATCTGGACGCCTATCTGCTTGCCGCGCTTCAACCCGGACTGTTACTTTTACGCGTACATTTCCTACTTGGATGCGGACTGCACCGTCTGTCTCATTCTCCTCTCCACCGACAAGGAGTCGTTCTACTCGGTTTCGGACTGCAAGAAGCGCATCGAGGAGGGCATGAGGACTCAGAGCTACCTGCAGGCGCTCTCGAGCGGCCTGAAGAGCCCGTCCTACAGCGTGGCGATGGTCGGCGCCCCGGACCTCCGGCACTTTATGTACAAGCCTTTGGATATCCCCGATAATTACCGGCAGCTCCCCCAGTTCACCAGGTAAATAGGGTGCTTTTGTCCGTTTATGCTTGCACGTGCTTCTGTTCCTGTTTCTTGCTTCCACCAGGAACTTAAAGCAGCTTACAGGAAGAGGCTTATTTTGCTGTTTGTCCACAACTCCCAATTCCTGGGCTGGTCTTAGATCCACTGGCCAGCTCACTGTGGGCTATAGATGGGGAGCCATTTAGCTTACATCTCTGGTCGTGCCAAGGTTTAAATACCTGTAGCCAGGGGTTGTTTCGTAGAAAAAGAGCTAGGGGAACTCATTAGCATAACTCATTAGCATATGCCACACCCCCTGACATCAGGAGCCCAGCGGTGGACCTGCAAGGCTGGCGGGAGTGCGAGGAAGCCCCGCCAAGGCCCTCCCTGGCCCCAGGCAGGCAGGGGTGGGGAGAGGCGGGGAGGAAGCAAATTTCCCCTCCCTCTTCTCCTGCCTCCTCCTGGCTGAATGAGGGCCGGAAGCGGGGCGGCCGGAAGCAGGGGGCAGGGCTTCATCGTGTGCCCCGCCCCTCACCTGGGGGAACTGCGATCCCCCGCGATCCCCCCTGAAATGACCTCTGCCTGTAGCAGGAAGGATAGCGGAAGCTCAGGCCAGATCTTCAGCTGGCAGCTGTGTTCCCAAGGATCCCCTCCCGTGCTAGAAGAGCCTTTGGCTGTGCCTGTGTTTAAATAAGAAGAAGAGGAGGAGATTGGATTTATACCCTAACCCTTCACTACCTGAGAGCAGCTTACAAGCTCCCTTCCCCTCAACACAACA
>NW_015162512.1:0-52517 GCF_001447785.1 Gekko japonicus | reverse complement strand
TCCGAGGACTGCTTGTGAGAGAACAGCTCTGGGAGAACTTGTGACTGACCCAAGGTCACTCCAGCAGCTGTGCGTGGCGGCGTGGGAAATCAAACCCGGTTCTCCCAGATTAGAGTCTGTGCTCCTAACTGCTACCCCAAACTGGATTTAAATACCTGTAGAGGGGAGGGGAAGCAGATGCTCAGTCAAGATCTTCTTCAACCAGCAGACATGTTATCAAGGTTCCCTTCCCCTTCTAGTGGACTGGCATTTCCTCTGAGTAATGTGGGAGTTCTTAGAACTAGGGGGGTTCGATGATACAGGGAGTAGGGTGGAGGCACCAATAGGGAATGATGGCTCGGACGCTATTTCTTACTGTAGCGATATCTTCCTCCCCTGGATGTTTGTTGCAGACCCCGCTAGGTCCCTTGGTGTTGACCCCATTGGATGATGCATCCGTGCATATCTAGCAAAGATGGTTTATTATTATTAAGCCAGTTTGGTGTAGTGGTTAAGAGTGGGGGACTCTAATCTGGGAGAACCGGGTTTGATTCCCCAACGCCTCCACATGCAGCTCCTGGTGTGACCTTGGGTCAGTCACAAGTTCTTTCAGAGCTGTTCTCTCAAGGGCAGTTCTTGGGAGAGCTCTCTCAGCCCCACCTACCTCACAGGGTGTCTGTTGTGAGGACGGGGAAGGGAAAGGAGACTGTAAGCCACTCTGAGACTCCTTCGGGTAGTAAAGGGTGGGATATAAATCCAGTCTCCTCCTCCTCCTCAATATCATCACCATCATCATCATCATTATTGTCAGGGCTCTTTTTGTAGAAAAAGTTTTTAGGAACTCATTAGCATAATAGACCACACCCAACAGCAGAAACTCATTAGCATATTAGGCCACACCCTGACAGCGCCGCTCATTAGCACATTAGGCCACACCCCCATGTTACCAGAAGTGTGGTCATCCAGCCACACCCACCTTTCCCTTCTTATTCTGTTTACCTTCTTTGTTGTCAAAACCCAGGGCTTTTTTTGTAGCAAGAACTCCTTTGCATGTTAGGCCACACACCCCTAATGTAGCCAATCCTAATGAGTTTCTGCTATTGGGTGTGGCCTATTATGCTAATGCGTTTCTGCTGGGCGTGGCCAACTCAGGAGCCAGCCGGAACTCCGTTCCTGTGCGTTCCTGCCCCAAAATAGCTCTGATTATTGTTATTATTATTATTGGGATTTCTATCCTGCCTCCCTTGCAAGCAGGCTCAGGATGGCTTACAACAACTAGATAAAACAATTTAAAATGAAGTCCACAGTAATTACAGTTTAAAACCTATAAAACCCAGGTAGCATCAGACATGATGGCGAAGCAGAATGTCAACAAAACTCCCAGCCGTACGCTGTATGTGTGCCCAAGGGCCAAGGGTATTGGGTAAGTGGGCGAAAACATCGCCAATGGAGCGGATTAACAGAGTGCTCGACATAGGGACAGTTTAGGGCAGGGGAGGCCACTGTGATTTGACACCCGTTGCCTCAACCAAAGGCCTGGTGGAACAACTGTGTTTTACAGGCCCTGCCGAACTGTAATAAGTCCTGCAGGGCCCTGATCTCATTAGGGAGAGTGTCCCACCAGGCCAGGGCGAGAGCTGGGAAGGCCCTGGCTCTGATCGAGGCTAGATGGATGTCTTTTGGCCTGGGGATTACCCAAAGGTGTTGTTCAGACGAGCATAAAATATGGTTCAGAGGAGCGTAAAACACGGTTTGTTACTTATAGGGTATTGCCTGGTTTCTGCCTCAGGAAGGTGTCCTTTAATCTTGGAGTTCCTCCAGAATGGTAAAAGCAAGTTGCTTGTTCTCTGTTTTGGAAACAGGTTTTCAAAACACAGAGACGCTAGTCTTTCAGGGAACGTGGCGGTTGCATCCTTGCAGTATGATCTGCCCCTTCTGTCGCTTCCCATCAGATGTCAACTTGGCTCTTTGTTTACTGCTAGCTCGGGCCTTGCCGGCATGCTGCTGCTCCTCCTCACCAGTAAAACTTTTGAACGCACTAGAGAAATTGGGATGGTCCCCTCGGAATACGTCACGTAGATTGAACAGATTTCTTGTTAACACGAGCAAAGGGTTTAACAGCTTGTGAAGCCGATTCTGAGTGCGGGGTTTGAAATTTCTTGGAACCAAATATGGGCATTTTCTTTAACGAAAAGCACGTGAATGATCTTGGCAATGCAAGTGAGGACTGAATCCACCTTGGCACTGTTGCATGTACTCGCACGTCTCCCTTAGTGTCACGGGGGAGGGCATTTTCAGATACGCCAAGCCTGTTAACACGCACACAACACCGGCACGCTTGGCAGAGAATCGGGCTGGGTTGCCACTCACCGTTCAGCGTGCGTTTGGTGGAAGTTCCAGATTTGCTGCAGCGGAATATCTGAAATGCCTGCGTGGTGCAGCAATAGGTAGACCAGCAGAACGGTGTTTTCTTGTCCCAGTGTCCAATCACTACCAAATCTTACTCTGTGTTTTGGGCGAACGATCCCCTTTAGCTTAATTTTCTTTTAGCTTAATTGTTTTCAGTTTTGTTGCGGCTGGACGTGGCTCTCGAGGTGGACGAACCTCTAGAGCAGGGGTGGCCAAACTTGCTCAGTGTTAAGAGCCACACGGAATAAACGTCAGATGTTTGAGAACCGCAAGACATGAACAAATATTACACGCACGTTTTTATTTTGAAAAGCATGCAGATTTGCTTTCTATTAACATTAAATGAGACTGCCAAAAACAAAAAGAAAAGGGGTGAAAACAGGTATTGATAAGAAGAGATTGGATTTATACCCCGCCCTTCACTAACCAAAGGTGTCTCAGATAGGGTTGCCAAGTCCTACCTGTTGCTGCAGTGGGGGACTCCTGGCTCAGTCCTGGAGTGCGCGTGCCGCAACCACATCACCCAGAAGTGACGTGACCATGCCGGGCATGCTGGGGGCGGGGCCATGACCATCCGAGGGAAAACCATAGAGTTTTCCCTCGGATGACCGTGGCCCCGCCCCCAGCGTGCCCGGTCTGGTCGCGTCACTTCCGGGTGACGTGCACGTCACGTACTTTGGGGGTGGGGTTCCCCCCGGGGCCCGATCCGCCGGTGGCGGGGAACGGGCCTCTGGGGCGGGGGTTTCCCCACCCCCCGGGGGGACTTGGCAAGCCTAGTCTCAGAGCAGCTTACAAACTCATTTCCCTCCCCCTCCCCACAACAGACACCCTGTGAGGTGGGTGGGGCTGAGAGAGCTCTTGACAGAAACTGCTCTTTTTTTCAAGAACAGCTGTGCCAGAACTACGGCTTGCCCAAGGTCATCCAGCCAGGTGCAAGGGGAGGAGTGGGGAATCAAACCCGGTTCTCCCAGATTAGAGTCCACGCACCTAACCACTACACCAAACTGTCTAAGGGAGAGAGAAAGAGAGAGGGAGGTGGAAAGAAAGGATGAAAGAGGTGGAAAGAAAGAAAGTGAGAGAGAAACAAAGCAAGCAAATAGATGGAAGGGAAGGGGAGGGAGGGAGGGAGGGAGGGAGAAAAAGCTTGCCTCCTGTTCGCTTCCCCAGCTGCCCTGCCGGGAGCCGCGCAATATGTTGTCCCTGGCCCAAAGGACGTCCGTCTTGCCTTGACCAGGGCCAGGGCTTTTTCTGCATGCTCCCAGTTGAGATTAGGGCCCTGCAGGATCGTCTTCAATTCCGCAGGGGCCTGTAAGACGCAGCTGTTCCACCAGGCCTTTGGTTGAGGCAGCGGACGTCTTAAATTTACATGGCCTCCCTGAGGTCGTGGTCACCTATCCATCTATTAACCCGATTAATATGCTAAAGAACTGTACAGCCAGTGACTGTCAGAAGTATGATTGCGTTTTAATGTTTATTATTGGATTCCTAACTTGTTTAATTTTAATTGTGTTCAGGGCTTTTTTTGTAGAAAAAGCCCAGCCGGAATTCATTAGCATAATAGGCCACACCCAACAGCAGAAACTCATTAGCATATTAGGCCACACACATGACAGCACAGCTCATTAGCATTTTAGGCCACACCCCCATGTTACCAGAAGTGTGGTCATCCAGCCATACCCACCTTTTGCTTCTTATTCTCTTTACCTTATTTGTTGTCAAAACCCAGGGCTTTTTTTGTAGCAGGAACTCCTTTGCATGTTAGGCCACACACCCCTAATGTAGCCAATCCTAATGAATTTCTGCTGTCGGGTGTGGCCTGTTATGCTAATGAGGTCCTGCTGGGCGTGGTCAACTCAGGACCCAGCCAGAACTCCGTTCCTGTGCGTTCCTGCCCCCCAAAATAGCCCTGGTTGTGTTTATTGTACTGTTTTTATGAGGTTACCTACCCTGAGCCCGCTTACTTGCTATAAATACAAATAATAAATGAATAAATAAAATAAAAGAGCCGCATGTGGCTCCCAAGCCGCAGTTTGGCCACCCCTGCTGTAGAGACAGATAGTATGCCGCTTTTTTTCTTTCCCTTCCCCCTCTCCGTGGTTCTCAGCCAGAGGTGCTGGAAAGAGCTAAGCCGGCCTTACTCGATTACAGTTTTAAATAGAGTCAGCCAAGTGGCTTTCCCCCCTTACTGACAAGAACCTGGGTGGACGTAGAAGCTTTTCGTAGAAGTACCGGAGCCCAGAGACGGGGAGACTGGGCAATGGCTGAAGTTCTGCACAAGTGCAGAGGGACTGCTGAGGGGTAAAGCTGGCTGTGCACCAATGTTCCCTCTAAGCTGTGGAGTCTTGTGAGCGAAAATTCTAGTTTGCAAGCTACTGGCATTAAAGTTGTGAGCGAGGGATTTGGCTGCTGCATAAATCAGTTTGCTCTGGAGCCCTCCTTCCTGAGCTGAGACGAAAATGTGTGAGCCAGAGGCTAGAAAACTGTGAGCTAGCTCACACTAGCTCAGCTTTGAGGGAACACTGCTAGGTCATCTCTGAAGGGAGATTGGCTGACTCTGCGTTGGCTTTTCTCTCCGTTGTCTTACCAAACCCACCTTGGAACAGAAATTCCCCTCTGCATTGCATGCTGCTGTCGCTTCCTTTGATCGTCGGTAGCTTCCACACTCCATGCTGCTTTCGCTTTCTTTGATCATCGGAGTTTATGGTACCTTCTAGACAGATTTATGGCCATTCGGGGTGACTTTGCCATCAGTACGGCATTGCCCCAAGGTATTTGGATGTGGTCTTGAGCTGCCCTTTCTCCTCTCAGTTGAGAAAATGTGGAGCGAATGCAAGATGCAGAATCGGCCATTGATGGAAGCACCCACACTCCTTTAGGGTCAGAGGGGAATTCCTACGTGGCTTATTTCTGCATGTATCGAGAAGAGGTCAATGCACGCTGATGTAACATTGAATTTTAACAGATGTGCTTGACACGCCTCTCCCTTGCTTTTAAGACTTGCCAAGATCTGTAGGCCTATTGAATTTGCACTCTGTGTGTGTGTGTGTGTAGGGGGCAGGAAGGAGGGACCCCTCTGCATGCAAGCCCCCAGCCTATGGCCAGACTGTTGCTGAGCGCATACACGGGAATTAGCTTTTGGAACACCCCTGCAGATGTGTGAAAATTAACCTTTACTGTGGTGTGCGAAAAGTTGGGTCCTGTGCATGGCACAAGGTGACTTGGGAGCTGTGGACGGGGAACAGGCATGTGACATGGTTCCTGGCATTCTTTCCATGAGTGCCGTTGGTCGAATGGAAATAGGCCCTAGACCAGGGGTGTCGAACTCATTTGTCATGGAGGGCGGGATTTGACATAAATTGGACTTTGTTGGGCCGGGCCATGTTTGTCATAAAATGTAATGCCAGGAGAGGGAGGAGCCTCAGCCCAGTGCAGGGAGCAGAAGCTTGCCTATCTATCTCTCCTGAGCGATTGAGAGAGTCTGGGAAAGCAAGCTGTGATGCAACAGCAGCAGCAGAACTGGAGGAAGAAGCAGGAGACAGCCAGTCCTTTGTGAGCCTGATAGAAGCCCTCTGGGAGCCTGAACCGGCCCCCGGGCCACATGTTTGACACCCCTGCCGTAGACCCTTTCCAGAACACTGCAAGTCAGTCTTGGTTAGGCTAGCTTTGAGTGTCTGTTTTCCTTCCTCCTCCAGTCTAGAGCACTGCTCATATGAACACATGTAGCTGCTTCACACTGAGTCAGGCTCTCGGTCTCTCAAGGTCAGTATTTTCTACTCTGATTGGCAATGGCTCTCCAGGGTCTCAGACGGAGGTCATTTACATCACGTAGCACCGTAATCTTTTAGCTGGAGATGCTGGGGACTGAATGTTGGCCCTTCCTCCTACAAAACAGACAATCTACCACTGAGCCATGCTGTAGAACCAGTGCATTTGATGCCTAAGGATGTCTGGCATCTGCATTCTCATCCCTAGCAAGAAGAAGAGGAGATTGGATTGATACCCCGCCCTTCACTACTCAAAGGAGCCTCAGAGCGGCTTACTATCTCCTTTCCCTTCCCCTCCCCGCAACAGACACCCTGAGAGCAATGTTCCCTCTAAGCTGTGGAGTCTTGTGAGCAAAAATTCTACGTTGTGAGCAAGTGATTTGGTTACTGAATAAATTAGTTTGCTCTGGAGCCATCCTTCCTGAACTAAGACAAAAATCTGTGAGCTGGAGGCTAAAAGACTGTGAGCTAGCTCACACTAACTCAGCTTAGAGGGAACACTGCCCGAGAGGTAGGTGGGGCTGAGAGAGCTCTTTTGAGAACTGCCTGTGAGAGAACAGCTCTGGAAGAACTTGTAACTGACCCAAGGTCACACCAGCAGCTGCATGTGGAGGGGTGGGGAATCAAACCCGGTTCTCCCAGATTAGAGTCCATGCTCCTAACTGCTACACCAAACTGGCTCTCGCTGAGAAGTCACAGAGGTGGAACTCTAACAACTCCCTAATATTGTCATTCTTTCCCTGCTACAGTCCAGAACTGGAGGGGCCGTATTGCAGTGAGAGTGAACGACACCGGCTCTTCGACCTCTATCACTACCTTCACAGCCGCATCCACAGTACCGCGCGCCCGCTGCGCCTCATCTACCACGTGGCTGAAAAGGAGACTCTCTTGGCTTGGGTGAGGAATGGCTTCGAGGTCACCTTGTGTGCCTCATCCAAAGGTGGAGCTCCACATTACACAGGAAGCACGGGATTCCCAGTCCCATGCTCATAAGACAGATATGTCTCAGAGGAAGGGAGAGAATAGGTGGATAGCAAAAGGGTTCTTTACTTCTGGTGGTGTTGGAAAGTGCCGTCAGGCTACAGTGACTTATGGCGACCCCGAGGGATCTTCGAGGCAAGAGACATTCCGAGGTGGTTTGCCGTTGCCTGCCTTTGAGTCACAACCTTGGTATTCCTTGACAGCTCTCCCATTCAAATACTATCCAGGGCCAATCTTGCTTGGCTTCTGAGATTTGATGGGATCAGGCTAGTTTGGGCTATCCAGGTTGGGGCACGCAGAAAGGACAGTGTTCTTAATCCCAATGCTTTCCTTATAAGACCAATATGTCCTAGGGGAAGGGGAGAATTGCGGGGTGGGGGTGGTAGCAGAGAGTTCTTTACTATTACCCTACAAACGCCCCGGTCACACGGGCCAGGTAATCTGCAGGGGTACGGAGGCTTTTAGCTGCGGAGAAAAAAGAAGCGCGATAGCATGATCTCACGTTCCCCCGCGGCTCCTTCCTCCGGCCGTCAGCAGCCGATCAGACCAGCGGGGCAACACAGCAAAAACACAGCAGGACTGCGTTTGCGCGCATGCGCCCGACGCGGACGGCTGCTGGATGCGACGGGCTACCAGCGCCCGCCTGCACCGCGCAGTAATTGGAAAATACTACATCGAAGCAGGTAGTTTTTAACTCCGCGTTTTCCGCGGGAAGCCACGGGTGTGCTCCACTTGCCAGATGTGGCGGTGTGATCGCGCCTGAATAATCCGCCCACCACCCGTGGCCAGTGTTCCCTCTAACCTGAGTTAGTGTGAGCTAGCTCACAGTTTTTTAACCTCTGGCTCAGACATTTTTGTCTTAGCTCAGGAAAGATGGCTCCAGAGCAAACTAGTTTATGCAGTAGCCAAATCGCTCGCTCACAACTTTAATGCCAGTAGCTCACAAAGTAGAATTTTTGCTCACGAAACTCCACGGCTTAGAGGGAACATTGCCCGTGGCGCTCCCGCAGCTACGTCCGCGTGTGAACGGGGCCTAAATTTCCAATATTAACCTTCCCCCATTGCTTCTTTTAATCCCTTATGTGCCTCAACTGCATTCCAGAATGGAGGGGAAATACTCATCAGCAGTGGAAAGTGGAGCAGAGGTCCATCAGTGGCTATTTAGCCACACAGTGTACTACAGATGGAACACTCTGTCTGGAGCAGTGATGCTCTGTATTTTTGGCACTTGGGAGGCAACAGTGGGAGGGCTTCTGGAGTTCTGGCACCACTGGTGGACCTTCTTGTGGCACCTTGGTTTTGGCCACTGTGTGGCTTCTCTTGCATTCTTATGAGTGATTTTGTTTTTTGAAAAGCAGGAATTGATGGTAGAAGGTGAAGGATTTTTTGAAGTTGTGCTAGTTTGGAGGAGAGTAAATTCTGTTGTCTAAGAAGAAAGGCAAGAGGGAAAACTTTTATGATAAGGTCACAGGTCAGAGCAGAGGAGAACCTGTGTTTGCCAGGCAGGACAGCTGTTACTATGCTGGAAGGGTATGGGACAGGCTTTTCTAGAAGCTATTCATGTATGAGTAGGGAGCCCAGCCTTATACTTCTAAGATTTCATGAGTTCTGAGGATGGCTTTGCATTCATCTTAAATTCTCCAAAACGAATAAATAAAACAAAGGATTTCAACTGTAAGAACATAAGAAGAGCCATGCTGGATCAGACCAGTAGTCCATCTGGTCCAGCATCCTGTCTTGCACAGTGGCCAACCACGTCCTCTGGATAGCCAAAAACAAGGCAGAGAGGCCGAAGCCTTCCCCTGGTGTTGCTTCCTGGCTTTGGGATTCAAATATATATAATATATGAATACTGGCACATTATTTTTGACAAAATAACAAAAAAGCACCGAGGCAAGGTAACGATAGTTGTGTTTTGACTGAAGGGCAGTTTCTCAGTTTGAGTCAGCCCGCTGACCTTTGTGATGGTCGCAGACAAATTATGAAATGCTGCTTGAAACTTCACAAATCATTTACTTCTCCTCATCACCAGACTTACAGGTTCGAATAACAAGAGCTAATAACTTGAGTGAGTCACAGAAACCGGGCGAAGCGGCTTATTGAGCCATAGGTGTTGGCATCTCTCCCTGAAAGAACTTAGGAAAACAAGCTGCTTTCTGTGATCTAGTAGAGTCTACTTCTTGGGTTGGTAATTAAATGAGGATGAAATGCTGTCCTCCCCCCATTTTCAAAGATGAGATCTAGTGCCTAAGGGGGCCGCTTCCTGTGAGGCTATATAATAATGATATCCTGTTTGCTCCTCTGGGAAGCCAAAATCTCCAGCTGCTCCCCAAATACTGTCTTATTTATTTGAGTCATTACTCTGCCTTTCCCCCCCCAGTGAGGACCCAAAATGGCTTACGTCATTCTTCTCCATTTTACCCTCATAACAACTCTGTGAAAGTAGGTTAGGTCTTGGGCCTGAAGGAAGTCCCTGAACTAGTTGCCTATATGAAGCTGAATATTTCTCTCCCCCCCCCCCTTTCTTTTAGGTCACCAGTAAGTTTGAACTATATACCTGCTTCAGTCCCTTGGTGACCAAGGCTGGTGCCATCAACGTCCTGACGAAGCTGTTACGCTGGATAAAGAAAGAGGAAGACCGGCTCTTCATCCGCTACCCACCCAAGTACTCCACCACTCCCAACCCGGGCAAAGGAAGCAAGGGCCCCCGAACGGAAGGCGCAGAGAATGGTTTTTTCGGAGGCCTCTAGGCTTAGGACTTTCATTGTCTCGAACTGTGTTCCTGCGTACTCTTCCTTAAAGAAAACTCTTGATGGAAGAACTTCTTGGTTGGGGTGGCAGTGTTGGTGGTTGTCCTTCACAAGTTGAGAGTGATCTGCCATTGTGAGGGGAGAGCTAGCTTTCCAGGCCAAGCGGCTCCTTCAGCAAAGTTTGATCTGCTTTATGATTATTATTATTATTATTATTTTAAATAAGGGTCTTAACTGTCGTACCTATAAGGAGGCATTGACCTAGACCCTCAGGTAGATTCTGGAGCTGGCTAAGCAAGCTGTGGTTCTTGTGGATGTGGAAGTGGCCTGTGATTGGCAGGTGTGGGATATCAATATGGACTCTGTTTAAGTATGGTTTACACTGATGCCTGTTTCAGACTCCAGCAGGTTAGCATTTTCAGGTAATGAATACTTGCATCCTTGACATAATCGAGGGGCGGTGCGTTTTTCTTCTCACATTCCTCCTCGTCAACCGTTTTTACCTTTGGCGCTGAAATTGGAGGAAAGAAGTCTTACTCGCTTCATTTAGCTGTTCAGAAACTCTAAACAAAGGGGCCCCCCGATAGGGATACCTCATAGAGGAGCAACAGAGGTGATATGGAATAACTTGCCTGAGAATACTTGACCCTTAATAAGCATGCAATAGTCCATTCTGATTGAGGGTTTCTAAAACCTGCTGCTTCCAGGGGAGGCAAGGGGTGGTGGTGTCACTCTAGTAGCTGTTGTGGGGTTTGTTTTGGTTTTTTTGAAGAGAGTGTAGCTTTCAAGCAACAACTGTGACCTTGGGATACTTTGGTACTGTCAAACGGTTCTTGGTAAACATGTGATATTAGTCCACAGTGTGTTTGAGGGTGGCTTCCAAAATGACTGCTCATTGGTCACACTAGTAGCTGTTGCAGTTGTATCAAAAGTGCTGCTTTTGAGCAACACGTGGTCTACCTAGAATGGCTGAGTATATACTTCAAGGGAGCTGACCAGGATTTATGTCATCTTCAGAGCAAAGTAAGCGAAGAGGCCCAGTTCCAAAGAATCCAGCATCCCAGGACTTATCAGTATTGTCGACTGACTCCTGACCTCCCTTCTCTTTGGACTTAACAATTTCCTTTTGAATTAGGGAAGCTGCTTCAGTCCTTGGTTTTGAAACCACGAGAGGTTCAACGCGTGTGAAGGGTATTCTGCAGCCTGCAAAATCTGGCACTCGGCTACTGTCTTTGAACACAAGATGGCTCCGTTTGTATTTATGGAACCATGGTGGAGTTTTTGACAAATGTTTAAATGTTGTCTGTCGGAACCGAACTGGCTTTGAAAAGACCGCCTTGCTGTTATCTTTCCCTTCTCCTCTTCTCCTCCTTCCCAATCCTTTCTTGTTTGTTTTTAAAATGAAGTCCCCCCTTCAGCAGAAACAGGTGCTTAGAGAAATTGAGAAGGAAGTCCTTGTTTTTCACTAGCCCACTGCTCCTTTGAGCACTGGTATTTTTGTTGGGGTGCCCCCATTCTTTTTCAGCAAAGCAGCTACATGTCTCTTTGTGGGCCTGCAGCTAAGAAAGTGCATAAGGGCTCAGATCAAGTTGTCTCCTTGGTAAATAACTCCCCTCCATTCTTGTTAACGCCAGATTTTCTCCGGTTGGATTATCCGTTGAGACAGCTGCTCTTCTCAGAGGATGACTGGGGGGGAAAAATTACAATTGATTAATAGTTGCATCTTTTCCCTTGCTGGTTAAATACTGCTGTGCCATGCAAATCTGCACCCTGTATCAATCTGCCGCTGTCTCCCACCCCCAAGGTCTGTTCCCAGTCCTTCCTGTTTCGGAAAAGATCTTTCTCTCTTTTTGGCCACAAGGTAGTGGGAGAGAGTCCCTGTTCTCCACCAGCAAGGCTTTTCTGCCTCTATGTGTGCTTGGTCCCATTGTTGTGTGTGTGTGTATGGGGGGTGGGGGAGAGAGCTCAATTTAACCTGGAATGCTTATGTAAGTGTACTGATTTCCCATTGCCAGTTTTGATGGCGGGAGGCACTTGATGCTGAGCACGAACTGGATAGTTCCCCTCCTTGCCAAGGCCGCGGCAATTTGGAAGAACGAGGCTACTTTTGCAGGATTTATCTGTCGCTACCGGATTCCTCCTGGCGCTTGCTGCTTTCTCAGCTTGCTTCCGGCTGGCGTTTCTTCCGCCCTGGTGAAGAGAACAGCAGTGATTTCCATACATCACATGGCTAACTGACAAACAAAGGTTTATATTTCTGGCTGAACTGTTGTACTGAGAACTGGAACATCCTATTAAACACACACAAACACAAGCCCTTTCAAAATCGGTCCCATCTTGGCACGTGTCTTTCTTTCTCCATCTGCTATGATGTTATAGAAATAATCTTCTGCTTCAAATTGTCAGGACCAATTGCAATCATAGGTTTGGTCCCACAGTGGTGTGTTGGGGGGGGTGTCACCTCACGCTGCCACCACTCTGGTTTTAGGATCCCTTGAGAAGGCCCATAGCACCCTCCCAAGACCTTCAGACCTCCCTTATTTGGCTGAATAATATGCGTGAAGACCACGCAGAGTAAACAACGAGGTCAGCCCAATATGGGAGGTCAGCCCAATATGGGAAACAAAGTGCAAGAACAATCACAATAAGTGGGTGAAGAGAAAAGAAACCACATGCCCTAATGCGACTAGACTCACAGTCCCTAGTCCACTGTCTCAGTTGGGCCTGAGTCTACTCACCTTTCCTCTCAGGGTGAGGGTTTCTCCTAGCAGCAGCCTTGCTTCTGGCCCTGCTGTCTTGGAAGAAAGAACAGCTCTTCTTCTGTACCAGCTCTTTTGTTATAAGTCCCCCTTCTCTGTGATTAGCTAAAATTGGCACCAAAACATCTCAGGGACTTCTGAGAGTTGTAGGTCTGGCCTCCTCTCACTGCTACTCAGGCTCCCTGGGCCTGCTAGGCCTCCCCAGCACGGCAAACAAAAGCGGGGGGGGGGGGGAGAGCACGATTTAACCTGGAATGCTTAAGGGGAGGGGCTCAGTGAAAAGAGCCTCTGCTTTGCATGCAGAGGGTCCCAGGTTCAATCCCCGGCATCTCCCGTGAAAGGATCTGGCAGTCGGTGATGTGAAAGACCTCAGGCCTGAGACTCTTGAGAGCCGCTGCCAGTCTGAGTGGACAATACTGACCTTGATGGACCAGGGGTCTGAATCAGGATAAGCCAGCTTCATGTGTTTCCAGGAATAATCCATGGGAGCTGTGCAAACACTGTATCAGATCATAGTTTTAGTCCTCCTGTGTTCACACATACTTTAGCTAGTGCCTTGTTGCCTAAAAGGACCTACTCCTAACGGGTGGCCAAGGTTCAGGGGTTTGTCTACCTCAGTTTGGTGTAGTGGTTAAGTGTGCAGACTCTAATCTGGGAGAACCGGGTTTGATTCCCTACTCCTCCACTTGCACCTGCTGGATGATGCTGGGCAAGCCATAGTTCTGGCACAGTTGTTCTTGAAAAGAGCAGTTTCTGTCGGAGCTCTCTCAGCCCCACCTACCTCACAAGGTGTTTGTTGTGGGGAGGGGAAGGGAGAGGAGTTTGTAAACCACTCTGAGTGAAGGGTGGGGTATAAATCCAATCTCCTCCTCCTCCTCCTCCTCCTGGGTTTGTCTACATCAGGGGTTCCAACCTTTCGAGCCTGTGGGCACCTTTGTAATTCTGATATAGTGTGATGGGTTCAGCCCCAAAATGGCCACTGCAGGAGGTGGAGCCAGGCACAAAATGGCTGCCACAGCTTACCTTCAGTTACACAGTGACGATCCTTGTGCTGTGGGGGACAGCTGCTGGCAAAGTGACATTTTTTAAAATCTGCACATCCAATCAGATCTCCAGTCAGAAGCCCGACCTGACCATGCCCATTTCCTAAAAACTCTTGGTGGGCGCCAGAAATGCCACCCACAGGCACCATGTTGGGGCCCCTGGTCTACATGAAGTTTTTTTGGGATCAGTGCCAAGTTGAGATTGGTAATATGAAAAGCTGAGTTGGGCCATCTGCCCTGGAAAAATGTGATAATTTCTGTAAATTGCGAATAGATATTTGCACAACTCAGATTGCGTTGCTTTGAAGAGAGGCAAATGCTTTTAGTGCTGGTTTTTAGAAGTCTTTGGCAAGACGCTTTCCGGCAGACATTCTCACATGATGGGAGCCTTTCAGAAGCCCCCGCTTCAGAAACCTTGCTAACAAGAAACCCGGACGAAGTGGCTAGCGAAGAAATACTTTCTTTTTCACTGTAGCGAAAGGTCTCCAGTGATCAGGCAAGGAAGACCCCCGAAATAGCATTACAGAAGCTTAAATACCTGTTAGATTGATACAATCATGTAATAACCAAAACCATTAATTAATATCGACACCTTTATTCTGACAGATCTACATCAATGCCCCTTTAGAATCGTAGAATCCCGGAGTTGGAAGGGGTCCTACAGGCTATCTAGCCCAACCCCCTGCACAATGGCAGGATCATCCTAGAGCAGTGATGGCGAACCTTTTAGAGACCGAGTGCCCAAACTGCGACCCAAAACCCACTTATGTATCGCAAAGTGCCAACACGGCAATTTAACCTGGATACTGATGTTTTACTTTAGAAAAAACAACTCATACATTAACTTAAGATGATCCTAACAAAGTAAGGAAAGCAATCCCAAATGCTTTCATTTACTTAAAATTATTTGGCAGAGAATTCGACACTTTAATGGTGGTCTGGGCCTGGCTGGGGCGATGGCACGCGTGCCCACAGAGAGGGCTCTGAGTGCCACCTCTGGCACCCGTGCCATAGGTTCGCCACCACTGGCCTAGAGCATCCCTGACAAGTGCTTGTCCAGGCGCTGCTTAAGGATTGCCAGTCAGGGGGAGCTCACCACCTCCCTAGGCAGCTGGTTCCACTGTTGCGCAACTCTGACTGTAAAAAAGGGGGGAATTTCACATTACCCAGTTTCACCCGGTTTCAAGCCGGTGATCCGTTTTGAAGTGAACCAGTATAGGGCTGCCATTTAACACATGGCTTTCCCCTTCCGGTAAAGAGCTGGATCTGAAGCGGTTTGCCATTTCAGACTGCACCGCTTTTCCCTGCTTTTCCCCCGCCGTTTTTCGCCCATGCGGGCGATTTCTGGCTTTTTTGGGGGGGCGGGGGGAACGTTCGCTTTAGAGCGCTGTAGCAGTATAAAAACACTCCATGCATTCCAATGGGATTGATATAATGCTATTCCGTTATAGCGCTATAAAGCAAACGTTTATTTTTAAAAAGCCGGAGATAGCCTGCGCGGGCGAAGAACGGCGGGAAAAAGCGCATTGGAACCGGGAGAGGAAACTGAGGAGTACTTGGAAGCGGTTGACAGGTAAAACGCTTCAGCCCCGTTTCCTAAACGGGACAGAAGCGATTGTGTATGAAATGACAAATATATTCCTGAAGGGAACCAGTTCTCAAACGGTTCTGTCTGAAATGACAGACCAGAAACCGTTTGGGAACCGTTCCTCTTCTGGAATATATCGCCTGTCTGAAATTCCTTTTCCTAATATCCAGCTGGTACCTTCCCGCCCTTAATTTAAACCCATGATTGTGAGTCCCATCCACTGCCCTCCTCTAAGGGACAGCCCTTCAAATACATAAAGAGAGCAATCCTGTCCCCCCTCAACCTCCTCTTCTGCAGACTAAACATTCCCCAGTCCCTCAGCCTTTCCTCATAGGGCTTGGTCTCCAGGTCTCCCTTTACCTGGTTTCCCCATGTTAATTAAATTTTAGTTGTCTAAGCATTTCCTTAGTCAGCGATATAACTTTTCGGCAAGCAGTATAATTTTTCTAGCAAGCAAACATCCTTGAGGAAATAATTGTTCCAGCCTCTGCTTGCCTGACTTATCGCTAAGGCAACGTGAAGCACACGTAGCAGTCTTTGTGCATTGTATAAACTTGTGTGTAGCTCCTGCCTTTACAGATGGGAGGGGTTTCACACCACAGGTTGCCAGTCTCCCGAAAGGAGAAAAACCCAAATTTTGTCCCTCACACATGGATAAGACCAGGAAATAGTGGCTCGGTAGGATGTCTCAATAGGATCTTGTTCCCCTGTCCAGTCAAATGAATAGCAGTTGCCACTGGAAGGTGCAGTGGTCATTTGCCTTTCCCCCTCTAGTTAATTGCGGCGTTGGAGAAATGCCAAAGTTTCATTATTCAAACGAGAGAAAGAAAGAGTTTTCATAATTTGTCATAAGAGACAGTGTAGAGAAATGTGCGTGCGTTCAGTTTCACACGCCTCCTTTCTTTGGCTACATTAACTCGAGCCAGTTGTGCATTTTCAACCTAACCTGCTTCACAGGGTAGTTGTGAGGAAACAAACAGGGAAGGGTCTAAGCTGCTCTGACTTTCATGGACGAAGTAGGGTTCCCATCCTCCAGGTGGTGGGTGGAGATCTGCTATTACAACTGATCTCCAGTCTTCCCTCTAAGCCGAGTTAGTGTGAGCTAGCTCAGTTTTTTTAGCCTCCAGCTCATGCATTTTTGTCTTCGCTCAGGAAGGAGGGCTCCAGAGCAAACTAATTTATGCAGCAGCCAAATCGTTCGCTCACAACTTTAATGCCGGTAGCCCACCAAGTAGAATTTTTGCTCACGAGACTCCACAACTTAGAGGGAGCATTGCTGATCTCCAGGCAACAGAGATCAGTTTACCCGGAGAAAATGGCCACTTTTGAAGGTGGACTCTAGGGCACTGTACCCCATTGAAGTCCCTCCTCTCCACAAACCCCACCCTCCTCAGGCTCCACCCCCCAAATCTCCAGGTATTTCCCAACCCGGAGCTGGCAACCCTAGGAGGAAGGACCAGGATAAAACTGAAATTCAAAGCAAGAGGTCCTTGTGGTTAGATATTGTTCAGAAGCTGGGGAAAAGGCCTCCTGACAGTTGAGAAAAGACAGGAAATGGTCACATGATGATGGGGGGGCATTTTTGAAATAGAGGCAGTTGGCTGGGGGAGGGGCAAGATTTCCATTTCCACACAAAGCCATGGAGGGAGGTAATAGGGATGATGGTGAATTTGTAGTGTTGCCGGCTCCTGGTTGGGAAATACGGTCTACCTGGAGACTTTTGGGGGGGAGGAAGTGGAACCTAAGAAGGGTAGCGCTTAGAAACTGGTCTCTATTGCTTGGAGTTCAGTTTGTAATCCTACATAAGAACATAAGAGACGCCAATGTTGGATCAGGCCAAAGGCCCATTCAGTCTAACACTCCGTGCCACACAGTGGCCAGAAATACCAGTGCCATCAGGAGGTCCACCAGTGGGGCCAGGACATTAGAAGCCCTCCCACTGTTGACCCACCCCCAAGCACCAAGAAGACAGAGCATCACTTGCCCCAGACCCCCTATCTATACCTTGTGGCTAATAGCCACTGAT
This sequence comes from Gekko japonicus, assembly GCF_001447785.1. Lineage (NCBI taxonomy): Eukaryota > Metazoa > Chordata > Lepidosauria > Squamata > Gekkonidae > Gekko > Gekko japonicus. Next base: position 35,218 of record NW_015162512.1, on the reverse strand, counting down.
GGACCTCTGCTCCATATGCCTATCTAATTCCCTTTTGAAGCCGTCCATGCTTATAGCCGCCGCCACCTCCTGTGGCAGTGAATTCCATGTGTTAATCGCTCTTTGGGTGAAGAAGTACTTCCTTTTATCCGTTCTAAGCAGACCGCTCAGCAACTTCATTGAGTGCCCACGAGTTCTTGTATTGTGAGAAAGGGAGAAAAGTACCTCTTTCTCTACCTGCTCTATCCCATGCATAATCTTATAAACCTCGATCATGTCTCCCCTCAGTCGTTTCTCCAAGCTAAAGAGCCCTAAGCGCCTTAACCTTTCCTCATAGGGAAAGTGTTCCAACCCTTTTATCATTCGAGTTGCCCTTTTCTGCACTTTTTCCAAAGCTATAATATCCTTTTTAAGGTGTGGTGACCAGAACTGCACACAGTATTCCAAATGAGGTCACCCCATTGATTTATATAGGGGCATTGTGATATTGGCTGATCTGTTTTCAATACCCTTCCTAATAATCCCCAGCATAGCATTGGCCTTTTTTATTGCAGTTACACACTGTCTCGACATTTTCACTGAGGTATCTACTACAACTCCAAGATCTCTCTCTTGATCAGTCTCTGCCAGTTCAGACCCCATCAATGTGTATTTATATTTAGGATTTTTGGCTCCAATGTGCATCACCTTGCACTTGGCCACACTGAACCCCATTTGCCATGTTGACGCCCACTTGTCCATCATTGACAAATCCCTTTGGAGTGCCTCACAATCCTCACTGGTTTTCACCACCCTGAACAACTTTGTATCATCCGCAAATTTAGCCACTTCACTGCTTACTCCCAACTCCAAATCATTAATGAACAAGTTAAAAAGCAGTGGACCAAGTACTGTTCCCTGCGGTACCCCACTGCTTGCCACCCTCCACTGAGAAAATTGCCCATTTATACTCACTCTGTTTTCTATTAATTAGCCAGTTTTTGATCCATAAAAGGACTTTATCTCTAGAATTTGTCCTTTTATCCCATGATTTTTGAGCTTACTTAGGAGCCTTTGATGAGGAACTTTATCAAAAGCTTTCTGGAAGTTAAGGTAAACAATATCTATTGGATCCCCCCCTGTCCACATGTTGTTGTTGTTTTTAACTAGGTCTTGATAAGGAGAGAGAGAGATTGATGTTTCTCCTAGTACTTGCCTATTTGCAGTACTGCTAGAGAAAGACAATAATTATGATGCACTGTGCTTTTTGAACACAGCTCTCCAATTTTTATCGTACTTTGCACTTCCAGTTTTTTAAATTTAAGTCTCGCCTTCTATATTGAAAAATGATAAATGAGTTGTTATGTTGTTTGTTGTTGTCTCATAACAACTAACATATTAACATAGAAGCTGTGAAAACAAGAACTTTAAAAGTATATTGTTTTTCTAACACTTTAATTACTATCATTTAGCTTAACACGGATATGATCTCCCTCTCTTAGGTTTTTAGTTAGTTTGGGTTTCTTTTCTTTAGCCATAGTTGTAGTCCCTTCCCTTATATTTCTTTGTAGTTATTTAGTCTTATGAAAAAATAATAAAAATATCCCTTCGGGGGTTTAAAAGAAAAATGATAAATGAGTTGACAAGTACAAATAAGCAATGGTCTTTCTCTCTTTCCCCCCACTGTTTCCAAGGACTTTTCCAGTTGTTTTCTGAAGGAAAATTGGGAAATTTTGGAAGTACTGGGGGGGTGGGGGGGATCCTGATTTTTCTCCTTCCTGGAATCAGCAAAGTGCTTTTTAAGATGAAGTTTTCTTCAAAATGTATTGCATGAAAAGTCTGAGGAAACCCCCCCCCATTTTTTTTCTTATGGAGAGTTTGGGGGTGCATTGGGGGAAAACCCTGCTTATTACAAAACTGGTTTTCTAATTTCAACTTTTTTCTTCTTCATACATCTCATGTAGCAAAAATTAAGATACGTGTGCTGAGGTAGCATTGGATGTTAAAGTTTGGAGCGCTCTCAGTTACCGAGTCCATTTGCAATTTTTCTTGTAGAAAATAAAGGCATTTATACTTTTAAATTCCATAAATATGCCAATTAGTACAATTTTATAAGCTAATCTAGGTAACACTCATGTGATAACTAAGTTAGCTATGCATTTTTTTTTATTTTAGCATCAAAATAACATTAGGTTTGATTGGGAATTATGTATTGCATATCTTTAATGTTTCCCCCAAATTTCTTTTTTCCCCCTGGGGGTACAAAACCACACAGAAACACTTTTCTTTTCCATTGCTTCAAATTTTTGTGAGCTTTATGCTCTGCCCCCACCCTCCTGTGAAAAGAGGATAGACGTCGGAGGGGGTTGGGTGGGTGGTAACAAGCAAGCCTATGGAAATGGAGCTCCACTTGCCCAGCTTAACTGGATTTTTACCATCTCATTTTCCTCTCCACCTGTGCAAACATTTCCCTTTCTGGAACAAAATTCCTCCCTTCCTTAATGTGAGGTTATCCGCCCAGAAATGAAGAACTAAATATACAAAATGGATATGAGGAAAAAAATCGCTAATATCCCTGTTACTGGATGTCATCAGCTAAAGTACGCTGTATACAAATGTGTGGAATGAAGGCCAGACATTGTATCCATGAAGCAGCTCCTAGAAAGGATGTTGAGAGCAGGCTAGTCCAGGGAATCCTGACTTTTTCAAAGGCGTCTGGCACCTTTGGAATTTTGAGAGGGGCTGGTGGGTGCCAGATCCAAAATGGCTGGCTCAGGAGGTGGACCAAGCACAATACCTCCTTCTTCACTTTATAAAAAGAATCACAGGAGAAGAAAAACAAAGGAAGGAAAGCCGAAGGGTGGGGGAGAAGGAGGGAGAAAGAGATTGTGAATTAAAAAGAAATGAATGAAAACCTGAAGGAGAATTGAACCATACACTAAGAAAAGCCCAGGTGCTTCCAAGTCCTCCCGATACTCCAGGGGGAAACCCTTTCATTTGAAGGAGGGCGGCTCAAAACAAATGCTGCCCTGCAGTGGGCATGCACCCACTTTCTGAACAGTTTGAAGCACTGGTGGGTGGCTTGCTGGGGAATCCTGATCTAGGCTACGGTCACACGGAGCAGTAGTCATGCTACTGAGACGGATGATAGGCAGATTATCTGGGCGCGATCACAGCGCCACATCTGGGAAGCGTAGAGCTCCATGGCGAACCCGAGGCTTCTCTCCGAAGATGCACAGTTAAAAACTAGTACCTTCAAGGTACTAGTTTCCGGTAACTGCGGGGCAAGGGTGGGCGTCTGATCGCGTTTCCGGTGGCATCCGGCACCCGCCCATGTCCCCTCGCAAAAAGGTGTTTCCCCCCCACCCCACATCGGGGTTCCCTTCCCAGCAGCGCCGTTCTCTTCTAGTGTAATGAAGAGGAAAGAAGAGCAGACAAGTCGTTGTGGGGGAGGGGGAGAGAGAGCTTCGCAGCTGCCAGCCCCCCCCCCCCCCCCCCCCCCCCGGGGGGAAAAAACGCCTATGCGCACACTTCAGTTTAAAACCAAAACACAGCCCCGTTTGCTGCACCGCGCCGCTTCTTTGCCGCGTCGTGTGATCGGCACCTCCCTCCTAACCATGGGACCTTGACGGGACCTCGAGGGGATGTCTGATTGTGCAACCGCACGTTATTTTGCACCGGGGCAAACAGCCACGCTCCCCCCCCCCGCATTTTCCTGCCCGTGTGACCGGGGCCCTAGTTCATCATCATGTTACGCAGTGGCTGACCAGCTGCCCTGAATGGCCAACAGATGGGATAAAGGCCAAAGCCCTCCCTTGATGCTGCCTTCTAGAAGATGGTATTCACAAGTTTATGACCTCTGAATGTTGAGATTGACTTCAGTCATCATAACTAGCACACACTGATGAACCTCTGTTCTATGCATCTGTCTAATCTCCTTGTAAAGCCATCTATGCTCATGGCTACCACCACATTTTCTGGTGATAAAAAAAAGTCTTCTGACTTAAAAAAAAAGTCTGCAGCCCATCAACCTCTTGGAGTGCCCCCAAATTCTAGTGTTATGGGAGAGGAAGGAAAAAGCTAAGCAAGCCTTTTCTGTGGCTTCTAGTGAACAAAATATCTTCATTTTTTTAAACATCAACTTTGAAACACACATTTCCTAACAATGCAGGAAGCATACTCTCATGCTTGAATTTCATAAACTGAACAAAAATTCAGGTGGATAGCTATGTTGGTCTGAAGCGGCAGAAACAAAGTTTGAGTCCAGTGGCACCTTTGTCAGTCTTAAAGGTGCCACTGGACTCAGACATTGATAAACTGAACAAATTAACCATTGGCAATGAATGGGGATACTCTGAAAAAGGCAAACATGGAAATATAGTAGTCACCTGCCTCACTAGCTATTTTTGAATGCTTACCTTTGTTTTATTTCCCCCCCTTTGTTGTGTCCCTAAATTGGGGAAAAGATGGAATACCATAAATAAATGACAGCCGTGTGAAACAATTTACCATTATTCCTATTTTATAGATGAAAAACTGAAACTGAGATAACTGTTATCTGAGTGAATGATTTACAGAGTGGGTACCAGCATATGGCAAATGAGTGGACAATTTCTTGGTTTTCTTGTTTTCTTTCCAGATTCTTGGGACTTTGCATCGAAAATGGAGGAGATCCTGGCACTTGTGAAACAGATGCAGAATGGTATTTTGAACTGAGGTTCGATAGTTAGAGGTATCCTGCTAAGGGAGGGGCAGCCACACAGCACAATTGAGAGCCAAGTGAGAGCCAGTGGGGTGTAGTGGTTAAGAGTGGTGGCCTCTAATCTGGCGGGACTGGCTTTGATTTCCCACTCTCCTCCACATGAAGCCTGCTGGGTGACCTTGGAGCAGTCACAGTTCTCTCGGAACTCTCTAAACCCCACTAACGTCATGAAAAGTACTGAGACTGACGCATCGTTGAGTGATTTTCAGCTCATACTTTACTTAGTGATTTTGGAAAAAAGGAGATACAGTTGCTAGCCTGCAGGCTGCTTATATGTCCATTTACAACCACACCCATTACCACACCCGCACTCGTGATAGGCTATATACAAGGTTTACAATACTATAGGTTCTCTGTAGAATCCCTACTCGCCGGATGGTGGGTTTTAGGGTCCTAGGGCTCTATTGTCCCTGGTATCAAAGCTTCGCTAGTTTGTCGGGCCACGTGGTGGCACGACCACGTGTACGATTCAACCAGTACACAACACTTCACAAGGTGCTTGTTGTGGGAAGAGGAAGGGAATATGATTATAAGCCACTGACTTCTCAAGGTAGAGAAAAGCAGAGTATAAAAACCAAGGTCCTTTCCGCATTTTCCTGCCACTCCAGATTTTCTCAATGTTCGAGTTGAGGCAATTTAAGTCTGTGGCAAATCAGCATCCAAATAACCCAGGGCAACAGCAGGTTGAAACCGGGCTGACTACTGAAGGGAGGTAATGTAACACAGATTGGGGGAGAAAAATGGAATTAAAAGAAGATTGAGCTCGATTTTAGTGCAGAATGGGGAAAAAACCTGGATTAAAAAGAAGGTTGTAGGCTGCAGTCACATGGAGCATTAGGCACGCTAGAGGGACGGAAGATAGGCGGATTTTCCGGGCGCGATCTCACCGCCACATCTGGGAAGCGTCGAGCTCCCGTGGCGAAACCGAGGCTTCCCGCGGAAGATGCACGGTAAAAAACTAGTACCTCGGAGGTACTAGTTTCCTGAAACCGCGGGGCAAGGGTGGGTGTCTGATTGTGTTTCCGGTGGTAGTTCCGGCGCCCGCCCATGTCCCCTTGCAAAAAGGTTTTCCCCCCCCAAAGTCTCCATGGATGCGCACAAGCACCCAAGGGAGCATGCGCACATTTGAGTTTAAAAAAAACCCCAACCCCGTTTGCCCCGCGCCCCGCTTCTTTGCCACGCCGCAGGACTGTGGAGTGATCGGCACTTCCCCCTTACCACGGGACCTCCACGGTACGTCTGCTCGCGCAACCGCGTGGTTTTTAGCCCCGGGGCAAATAGCCACGCTTCCCCCCCGCGCGCATTTTCCTGCCCGTGTACCCGCAGCCAAATTTGATTTTAGTGCAGAATTGCTTGGAGGACACCGCGGTGTACATGGATTAAAAGGAGAGTGCGGAAAGAGCCCAACTCCTCTTCTTCCAATTGGGTAACTGTGAACGGGGGATGTGAGTATTCTCCCCCCCCCCCCAATTAGTACTAGAACAGAAGTGTGGACTAGTGAGTGAAATAGGACTGCACCTTAGAGTAGGAATGTATAGATTTTCAACCAGCTTGTTGATACAATCAAGAGCAAGGTTCGCAACGAGTCCCAAATCTGCCTCCCATCTTTGTGATGGCGGTGTAGCCTAGTATGCGATCCATACGTCAAAGAACTCTGTGGCTGCTGGGTGACCCAGCCAACAACATACAGCATCATTTGTTGTTCGCTTCTTGCAGGAAGTATGAACATTTATGTGTGCAGTCGTTAATACCGCAGACATGGGCAGACTTTGCCTCATGAGTCCCCCATGCCTGCTAGGTGGTTCCTAGGTGGTTTTTCTGCCAGAACGAATAGAAACCCATTGTTCACGTGGCTGGGTCCATGAACAGAAAGGGCTGCTAAAAACAAGCCCTGCCCTATAGTGGCCACCACCCACTTTCTGAAGAGTTTGAAGCACTGGTTGGTGCTTCACTGGTAACACTGGTTTGGAATTTTGGGATCAGGAAAAATGGGGGGGGGATTGTTGTCAAAGGAAGAAGTAAAAAGTGGGGTAGATGGAAGGGGTGGCAGTCCTGGAAAATGCTGTCAAATTTCAGCTGGTTGATGGTGATCCGTAGGGTTTTCAAGGCAAGAGACGTTCAGAGGTGGTTTGTCATTGCCTGCCTCTGGGTAGCAACCCTGATATTCCCTGGTGATCTCCCATCCCAGAACTTTAAAAAAAGGAGGTGCTGGAACTCTCAGAAGGGAGATGAAGTTTTCATCTGTGCGATGAAAGCTCATGAACTTTTAAATATTTTAAAAAGAATTTTGTCGAAGAGCTTCCGGAACTCTGTTCCGGTGCGTTCCAGCTCTGCATCCAAGTAATAACCAGGACTGACCCCACTTAGTTTCTGAGATCTGACGAGATTAGGCTAGCCTGTGCCATCCAGGTCTGTATATGCCATTTAGGTCTGTATGTGATGTCTGGGCCACATGGGGGAAAAGGCACATGAAATAATAACAATGATATACTTTATTGTCATTGTACATAGTACAACGAAATTAAAGATGCAGTCATTTCGGTGATCTACAACAATATTCAAATACACTCACACACCATTCACAACTGTCCCATAACTCCCTTATGATTCACATAGCAACTTAAACCACCAATGTCACCCAAATTCCAATTTCATACTGCATTTAAGGCAATAATAGCTCTCGAATAAAAACTATTTTTAATCTATTTGTCCTTGCTTTAATTGTCCTATATCTTCTGCCCGAAGGCAGCAGTTCAAACAGAGAATGTTCAGGATGTGACAAATCCTGCAAAATGTTCTTTGCTTTTTTCAAACATCGAGAACTATACCATTCCTCCAGGAATGGGCGAGGGCAGCCAATGATCTTCTGAGCTGTAATAACAACTCTCTGGAGTGCTTTCCTCTCCACAGCCGTACAACTGGCAAACCAGGCACAGACACAATATTTTAAAATGCTCTCTACTGAGCAGCGATAGAAGGACATCAATGTTTTCTTACTCAAGTTATTTTTCTTTAAAAGTCTGAGAAAAAAAAGCCTCTGCTGGGCCTTCTTCACCAGAGCAATGGTGTTAGCGCTCCAGGTCAAATTTTGCTCAATAGTCACTCCCAAAATCTTAAAAGTAGCCACCCTCTCCACTCGTTCTCCACCAATAACCTCTGGCTGGATGTCCGTTTTATTCCTCCTATAGTCCACTACCAATTCCTTGGTCTTGGTGGTGTTGAGGATCAGATTATTTTCCCTAGACCACACACAAAGCCGTTCCACCTCATCCCGGTAAGCAGACTCATCATTCCCAGAGATGAGCCCCACCACAGTGGTGTCATCAGCAAACTTAATGATGGTGTTACTGGGGTGGGTGGAGGTACAGTCCTGCGTATAGAGGGTATGTATCCAGGTCTGGAAGTACTTACAATTCTGCTAACATGGCATGAAAAGTTGGTTGACTTTCCTTTTCTCCTTTTTATAGCAGGAAATCTGGATCCAAAAATTGAAGACCTAGTAACAAAGATCAATGAATTGCAGCTAGGTAAGAGGAACACAGGGAGGTTAAAGATGCTGAGCTGCAGACCGGAAGGTCTGTAGTGCGGCAGTTCGAAACCCGAGTGCCGCGTGACGGAGTGAGCTCCCGTCTCTGGCCCCAGCTCCTGCCAACCTAGCAGTTCGAAGCAAGAAATTGCAAGTAGATAAATAGGCACCACTTCAGTGGGAAGGTAACAGCATTCCGTGTGCCTCGGCATTTAGTCACGCCGGCCACATGACCACGGAGAAGTCTTCAGACAGCGCTGGCTCTTCGGCTTGGAAACAGAGATGAGCACCACCCCCTAGAGTAGGATTCGACTAGCTTTCGAGCAAGGGAAACCTTTACCTTTTTAAGAGGAACACAGTGAAGCTGATAAGAGCTCAGCAGTGCAGAGCTGCAACTGCACATCGTTGGATAGCAATAGCAAAAATCATAGAGGGTTTTTCCTGTGTGGACAAGCCAGGCCTGTTGCAAATCATTGTTATGTTGCACTAAAGGCACAATATCCAGCAATATGTGGATTCAGCCCAGCCTCTAATTCTTGGCAAGCCTAGCCAGGTCTAGACTTTGGGAAGGCTTTGCGAGGATAGTTCACCCTGCTCCTCCAGGTATGATGCCTGAGAGAAGGACAAGTGTTGCACACAGCCATTGAAGTCTGACTCCCATGCAGGGCTCTTTTTGTAGAAAAAATCCAGCAGGAACTCATTAGCATAATAGGCCACACCCAACAGCAGGAACTCATTAGCATAATAGGCCACACCCAACAGCAGGAACTCATTAGCATATTAGGCCACACACCTGACAGCACAGCTCATTAGCACATTAGGCTGCACCCCCATGTTACCAGAAGTGTGGTCATCCAGCCACACCCACCTTTTGCTTGTTATTCCGTTTACCTTGTTTGTTGTCAAAACCCAGGGCTTTTTTGTAGCAGGAACTCCTTTGCATGTTAGGCTACACACCCCTAATGTAGCCAGTCCTAATGAGTTTCTGCTGTTGGGTGTGGCCTATTATGCGAATGAGTTCCTGCTGGGTGTGGCCAACTTGGGAGCCAGCCGGAACTCCGTTCCTGTGCGTTCCTGCCCAAAAATAGCCCTGCTCCCATGTGAATGTGGAAGAAATCCCCAGACCCTGCAGCAGAGGAATAACCGATGCCTTTGAAAGTGTTGGGGAAATGAGTGGTGCAAGAACCTTTTCATGCACCCCCAATCCCAAAGTGTTCATTTTGGGGAAGGAGAGAAGTTGGCTCCCCAATTGCAGAGAGACCGAGAGAGAAAGAGTGCGAGAGGCAGAAAGATCTGGAAAACTGACAGCATCCACCAACCCCATCACATGTTCTGTTATGTGCGAGGTTATTTCCCAGAGCACAGACAAGATTCCTGTCTGACCATCCACAGGACCCAACCTTAGACAGATCAAGATGGATTAGCTGTGTTAGTCTGCAGCAGTAGGAAAGAGCAAGAGCCCAGCAGCTCCTTAAAAACTGACAAAATCTGTGGCAGGATAGGAGTTTTCAGGAGTCACTGCTCCCTTCCTTAAAGGCTAACAAAATTTGTGGCGGGGTGTGAGGTTCCATGAGTCACTGCCAATACTCCCTCTAAGCTGTGGAGTCTTGTGAGCAAAAATTCTGGCATTAAAATTGTGAGCGAGCGGTTTGGCTACTGCATACATTAGTTTGCTCTGGAGCCATCCTTTCTGAGCTAAGACAAAAATCTGTGAGTTGGAGGCTAAAAAACTGTGAGCTAGCTCACACTAACTCAGCTTAGAGGGAACACTGCTGGTAATTCTATAAAGGATATCCTTGGTTGCTCTGTCAAGAAGACCCATAACAGAAGGGTGGTTGGTCAGATGAACCAAGAACAAAACTGAACTCAGACATTAAGTACGATTCCCCCCCTCCTCAGAAGCTAATGTAACCGTCAGTCAAGTCTGTGATGAGCATTTGACATACATCTGACATATATAATAAAGTCAGCCCTTTCTATCTCTGGGGTCGGGAAAGTCAAGGAAAGCTGGGTTAAGCTAGGTTGACTCATGGTGTCAAGGAAGCTTGTTGCAGACAGGGCTCTTTTTGTAGAAAAAACCCAAGAGGAACTCATTAGCATAATAGGCCACACCCAACGGCAGAAACTCATTAGCATATTAGACTACACCCCTGGCAGCACAGCTCATTAGCACATTAGGCTGCACCCCCATGTTACCAGAAGTGTGGTCATCCAGCCACACCCACCTTTTGCTTGTTATTCTGTTTACCTTGTTTGTTGTCAAAACCCAGGGCCTTTTTTTGTAGCAGGAACTCCTTTGCATGTTAGGCCACACACCCCTAATGTAGCCAATCCTAATGAGTCCCTGCTGTTGGGTGTGGCCTATTATGCTAATGAGTCCCTGCTGGGCGTGGCCAACCCAGGAGCCAGCCAGAATTCCGTTCCTGTGCGTTCCTGCCCAAAAATAGCCCTGGTTGCAGATACTTTATCTATTTCAAATTTGGTAGTGACTTCTGCAAAGTATAAACATTCCCAGAAGGCAAAAGTCATGTGAGGCAAAGTCGCGCACAGGGTTATCAGTACCAGAAAGACACAGCACTTAGCAGAGTCCCGAAGCTTCCTGGGAACAAAACCACAGATTCAACTACAGAGGCTAATTGCTATAGAAATTAAAGTATCATAGGTGTTCCAGGGGTTTAGCAGAGGACTGAGGCGCAGTCCAGCCCTAATTCCGTGACAGAAAGATCACTATTCTCTGCCAGTTCTGTCTCTAAATGTGTGACTCGCAACGTGTATTTTAATAGTATTTTAATAGAAATGTTTGTTACATTAAATACAATTTACTTAGATTTACATGGCATTGTTTTGGAGGGCATTCACTCATAAGGTCACTAAAGTTCAAAAGCAACTTGACAGCACATAACACACACTGTATTTTATTCTGGCCCTTTCCTCCAGTTGAATGATTCCTGGTGATGCCATTTCTGAATCTCCTAGGGGCAGAGACTAATTTTGCTGCTTGTTCTCCTTTGGAGAACACGTGCTAGTCTTTCCTTCCTTTCCCAGCAATGTTGCCCCATGTCACAGTGGGCACCATTTTCTCTGTGGTTTGGGCAGGTCATGAGATCTTTTCCCTTCCTTGTGGGAGTAACAAGTCATGCTGTGTTGCCGTTAAATTGGCTCTTTCATTAAAGATGGGGCAGTGCCAGAGATGGGATGCTGAGATTATCAACAACAGGCAGGATTACTTACAGGACCCAACCCCTACTTACAGGACCCAAGCCTCTCTCCCCTATTTAGATTATATGGCATCTCCCTGGGACCATCCAGATATCATTTACTCACTCTTGTTCTTACTCCTGTGTGGTACTTCATTTTTTGCAGCCAAGAAGATGATGAATGAGGAGCTCTCGGAGGCAAATGAACAGAGCACAGCACTGCAGAGGGAACTGGAAAAATGTAGGTAGCCTCAGCAATAAGTGGTGGAAGTAGGTCAAGTGTAGAAGATGGCGTCAAGACCAAAAGGGGTGCTTCCAAAAACTGACTGGCGTGGATATGCTTCTTTTGAAACTGCTTGAGTTGCCTTCCAGTCCTGACTGGGCGATTCAGTTGCAACATGTAAGAACATAAGAAGAGCCCTGCTGGATCAGACCAATAACCCATCTAGTCCAACATCCTATCTCACACAGTGGCCAGCCAGTTCCTCTGGAGATCCAACAACAGGGCACAGAGGCCGAGGCCTTCATGAGAACATGAGAAGAACCCTGCCAGTAGTCCATCTAGTCCAGCATCCTGTCTCAGACAGTGGCCAACCACTTCCTCTGGATGGCCAACAACAGGGAAGTGAGGCCAAGGCCTTCTCCTGATGTTGCCTCCTGGCTCTGGGATTCAGAGGATTAGTGCCTCTGAATGTGGAGGTTTCCCTCAGTCACCGTGACTAGAAGCCATTGATAGACTTATCCTCCATGAATCTATCTAATCCCCTTTGAAAGCTGTTCATTCCTGTGGCCATCACTACCTCCTCTGGCTGCAAATTCCACCTTTTAATCACTCTATATGTAAAGTAGTATTTCCTTTTGTCCATCCTGAACCTACTGCTTATGTAGACACCTGCTGACTGCTGGCCACGCAGTTTTTATAATCTAGGTTCGTCAAGTGACCACTTTGGGTAGGCAGTGTTCCGGGGCAGGCCCCTCTACACCCCCCCCCTTCCTTTCCTGTGCGGCGGGACAAACAGTGGGAGACAGCAATGATGTCATGCTATATGCCAACATCAGGTGGCACTCTAGAAACTATGGTAATACCACAGAGTTTCTAGGGCATCTATTAAGTCGCTCGCTTAACAAAGCAGTCGGAGAGTGATTCAACAAGAACACAAATTTATTCTTCAACTCGAACACAACTCCAACACGCCAGAACAGCCTTTACATTGCAGCTGTCCTGCTTTTAAACATTCCCGGCTAATATAGCCACACCCACTGTACAAATACCAACCAATAAGGTTGTCCGTATAAGGACCAATCACGGACGTTCCCGCTCAGGGAGCTTGCTGTGAAGTGATTGGCTTGTTACTTCCTGGGGTAGCGATACGATTGGATGTATTTGGATCCTAGCCCAGGATGAAGCTTAACATTGTTTTTCAATGAGATGTTTCACATACATTCTGCATTCCATGGCAGCTTTGGAATACACTACAGCATCAGATGATGATGAAGAAGAGATTGGATTTATACCCCGCCCTTCACTACCCAAAGGTGTCTCAGAGCGGCTTACAGACTCCTTTCCCTTCCCCTCCCCACAACAGACACCCTGTGAAGTAAGTGGGGCTGAGAGAACTCTGACACAAACTGCTCTTTTTCAAGAACAGCTGTGCCAGAGCTGCTTGTGACTGACCCAAGGTCACATCAGCAGGTGCAAGTGGAGGAGTGGGGAATCAAACCCGGTTCTCCCAGATTAGAGTCCGCACACTTAACCACTACACCTAACTGGCTGGCAGCATGTCTGGCTTTTTTGCCTGGATTTTACATTGACCCATAGCTTGATATCACTGCCACCCTTTGCTTCACCCCCAGAGCTCCCAGAGGTGTTGGGCTGGTGCCCGGCATCCCTGTTACAACCTATTCTACATTTAAAAGTCTTCTTTCAAAGGAGCACTGGTTTAAGATTTTGGAGAAATGTTGCTTAACGTAATCTGCAGTGTTGTAGGCAATTTAACATCCAGGGCAAGCTTCCCCTCCCATAATCCTCTTTGAGGGAACAACACAGGATTAGTTCTTTACCAAATTTACAGTCTGCCTTCCTCGCTGTGACTCAAAGAGGATTAACACCGTGTAAATCAATACAATCAATAAGAAGAGACGTCTAATGAGCAATGGACCAGGATTATGTAAATCTGACTAAGCATAGTATATTAGGCGTGATACAGAGTACAGATATAAGGGGGGAAATGGTATTGCATCAGTACAATATATGGCAACAGGATAATATGTAGCAAACTGACCATACATCCTATACACAGTGGTATAGTCCACATTTTATTAGACACTGAAATTGAATTAAGTGTAACCTCCATTTTCAGATATACAACTTTCTTAAAGGGTGGCTCAGAGGTTAAGACGGAAGGTCTGTAGTTCGGCAGTTCGAGACCCGGGTGCCGCGTGATGGAGTGAGCTCCTGTCTCTGGCCCCTGCTCCTGCCACCCTAGCAGTTTGAAAGCAAGAAATTGCAAGTAGATAAATAGGTACCGCTTTGGTGGGAAGGTAACAGCGTTCCATGCGCCTTGGCATTTATCCATGCCGGCTACATGACCATGGAGACGTCTTCAGTCAGCGCTGGCTCTTCGGCTTGGAAACGGAGATGAGCACCGCAACCCTGGAGTCGGACTCGACTGGCTTTCGAGCAAGGGAACATAAGAACATAAGAACATAAGAGATGCCAATGTTGGATCAGGCCAAAGGCCCATCCAGTCCAACACTCTGTGTCACACAGTGGCCAGAAATACCAGTGCCATCAGGAGGTCCAGCAGTGGGGCCAGGACATTAGAAGCCCTCCCACTGTTGACCCCCCCCCCAAGCACCAAGAAGACAGAGCATCACTTGCCCCAGAGCCCCTAGCTATACCTTGTGGCTAATAGCCACTGATGGACCTCTGCTCCATATGCTTATCTAATTCCCTTTTGAAGCCGTCCATGCTTGTAGCACCCACCACTTCCTGTGGCAGTGAATTCCATGTGTTAATCACTCTTTGGGTGAAGAAGTACTTCCTTTTATCCGTTCTAACCCGACCGCTCTGCAGTTTCATGGAGTGCCCACGAGTTCTTGTATTGTGAGAAAGGGAGAAAAGTACCTCTTTCTTTACCTGCTCTTTCCCATGCATAATCTTATAAACCTCGATCATGTCACCCCTCAGTCGTCTTTTCTCCAAGCTAAAGAGCCCTAAGCGCTTTAACCTTTCCTCATAGGGAAAGTGTTCCAACCCTTTTATCATTCGAGTTGCCCTTTTCTGCACTTTTTCCAAAGCTATAATATCCTTTTTAAGGTGTGGTGCCCAGAACTGCACACAGTATTCCAAATGAGGTCTCACCATTGATTTATATAGGGGCATTATTATATTGGCTGATCTGTTTTCAATACCCTTCCTAATAATCCCCAGCATAGCATTGGCCTTCTTTATTGCAGTCACACACTGTCTCGACATTTTCAGTGAGTTATCCACTACAACTCCAAGATCTCTCTCTTGCTCAGTCTCTGCCAGTTCAGACCCCATCAATGTGTATTTATATTTAGGATTTTTGGCTCCAATGTGCATCACCTTGCACTTGGCCACATTGAACCCCATTTGCCATGTTGACGCCCACTCGCCCATCCTTGACAGATCCCCTTGGAGTGCCTCACAATCCTCACTGGTTTTCACCACCCTGAACAACTTTGTATCATCCGCAAATTTAGCCACTTCACTGCTTACTCCCATCTCCAAATCATTAATGAACAAGTTAAAAAGCAGTGGACCAAGTACTGATCCCTGCGGTACCCCACTGCTTACCACCCTCCACTGAGAAAATTGCCCATTTATACTCACTCTCTGTTTTCTATTAATTAGCCAGTTTTTGATCCATAAAAGGACTTGTCCTTCTATCCCATGATTTTTGAGCTTACTTAGGAGCCTTTGATGAGGAACTTTATCAAAAGCTTTCTGGAAGTCAAGGTAAATAATATCTATTGGATCCCCCTTGTCCACATGTTTGTTCACCCCCTCAAAGAACACTAACAGGTTAGTGAGACAAGATCTTCCCTTACAGAAACCGTGCTGAGGCAACAACGAGGGGCAACTTTGGCTATAGTGCCACTGTTAGTGGAGCATCTGTCTGGCTGCCGTGGGATGCTGGTGTGGATGAGCTGACCAACGGGGCCCTGCTTCTGTCCATCCATGATCAACACTGTTTTAATAACTGCTTGTACAGTGTGTGATTTTTGCCCTTTTGTGCCCGTTTCCAGTTTATGCCCAAGGCCCCAGATCCCAAGATGTAGTTGGAAGACTTGTTATACAATACCCTTGCTGAGTCTAGTCAATGTCCAAACAAGATTGTGGGAACTCTGTGTATTGCATCTTGCGTTCTGTGAAGGAAGAAAAGTAGGATATGAATATAACATATAAGATAGGCACCCTTTTCGCCCTCCCTGGTTATGTTACTAGTAATCCAAAAATATATATATAATGAGATCTGCATAAGTTCTTCCATAAGACATCTGTCAAGCTAGGTTTTGAGTCAGTGTTAAAGCTATTATGATCCCTCTGTCTTTTTGAGACAGACTGCCAAGAATCTTGCATTCCCCATACTGTTCTTCTCTAAGTCCCAAGTCCTAGTAAGCACTGGCTCGTTTCAAATTGTTAGCGTCACTGGTATGCTATAGCCAGGAATCTCTATATGTAGCAGAGTGCACAAGGCTTACTCGTGGCGGCAGCTTCTCAGTACTGTGTGTGTGGGGCTAGCAAACTTACAGAGTTACAGGGAGCCACTTGTTGGTTTCAAACTAATAAGAATCCTTTATTCAAGGAACTATGTTCTAGATAGTGCAGGTTGAGTGATAGGGATAGAATGTAATCCAAACTAGCTAGATGGATGTGGATGGAAAATTCCTGTCCTGCATCCATGGTGGCAAAGATTAAAAATATGTGCTCCTTCTTTGGCGAGGGAGAAAGTGTCAAGCTGGAAGGAAGAAAATCTTGCCCCTAAGAATAGCATTCTACTTCAAAGGATACTACAGCAGGAACCAAAGGATGCTCTGTGTGTGTCCTGACCTTTCTATCTGTTTCTAAATCTATGGTCCTGTCTCTGAAGGCTGAGGCAGGGGACTCCTCCACTTCCAACACAAATGAAGGTAAAGGTTCCCTTGCTCGAAAGCCAGTCGAGTCCGACTCTAGGGTTGCGGTGCTCATCTCCATTTCAAAGCCGAAGAGCTAGCGCTGTCCGAAGACGTTTCCGTGGTCATGTGGCCGGCATGACTAAACACCAAGGCGCACGGAACGCTGTTACCTTCCCACAGAAGTGGTACCTATTTATCTACTTGCAATTTCTTGCTTTCAAACTGCTAGGTTGGCAGGAGCTGGAACGAGAGACGGGAGCCCACTCCGTCATGCGGCACACTCGGGTCTCGAACTGCTGAACTACTGACCTTCCACAGCCTGCAGTTCAGTGTCTTAACCACTTGTGCCACCAGAGCAAATGAACCTACATATTAAAATGACTACTCATAATTCTGCTGCCCAAGCTGTGCATTGCTTATGACATGAGCATCATCTGATGTCTTTTCCACTTTCTTCTCTGGTAACATCCTAAAACAGAACAAAGTTTGAGTCCAGTGGCACCTTTAAGCCCAACAAAGAAAAATCTGAGCTCTTTTTCTTTTCTTGCAGTGAATGAAGAGGAGTCAAGGCTTGAGGAAATCTTGAACGAGAAGAAAGGTGACTGCCAGAATCAGAGAGCTTGTAAACAAAGTGGGGTATACTCACCCTCCATAGTGGTATCACCTGGTGCTTGACAAAATTGTTGCTTCTTTTACGCTTTAAGAAGTTACATGAATCTTCCAGAAACAGTGTTAACGTTGCCTGCAAACAACCAAACCTTTATTTCCTCTTATCTCCACATCTGGCTCTTGTGTTTCTGGGTGCCAGCAGGATGTGCAAGGGGGTGGCATACGACTCCCACCCGTGTGCCACCACTTGGATCTGAGGCAGGATCCAAAGAATCTCCGCAGCTCATTGGATCTGGGATAGCACGAACGGGGAGGGGGCAGGCACTTCCTCCGTACTTGGCCTGCCTTGGCCCCCGTGGGCTGTGGAAACACCTTGGGGACTGGCTGCAGAAGCCCTGCTTAGGAGACGGCATGTGTCCCCCCCCCCAATGCCATTCTAATATGAGCTGTAGACAGCCTCTGCATTCTGCCTTGGCCATGGTCTGGGAAGTGTTGACAGAGGCAAACCAAATTCCTGACATAAAGAATGACAGCAGATCTACGCTACCAGGCCTCTCTCTGCTCAGCTGCTTGGGTGGAGAACTGGCCCTGGTTGTCCCAGTCTGATTCCTTTTCAGTAGCGCCCCCCCCCCCATATTGCGTTAGCTGAACTTTCTAGAATTAAGTGCTGTCGAATCACACTGGCCTCATGGCAATCCCTCATGGGGTTTTCAGGGCAAGAGATGAGCAGCGTTCCTCAGCATAGCAACCCTGATCTTCCTTGATGGTCTCCCATCCAAGTACTAGCAGTAGCTGACTCTGCTTAGCTTCCAAGCGCTGACAAACTCGGGCTAGTCTGGGCCTATTCAGTCTGCTATTTAAAAAAACCCCTTTCTATGCATTCTGCAAATATTGTGTGGTGTCCCCCCCCCCGAAGGAAATTTGTTTGGGACATGGTACATGCCAGGGGTGCTTTCTTGCATCAGCAGCACTATTATACCGGTTAACTCTGGCTTCTTTGTGACAGCTCATAACCAATGTTCCCTCTAAGCTGCGGAGTCTTGTGAGCAAAAATTCTACTTTGTGAGCCGCTGGCATTAAAGTTGGATACTGCACAAATCAGTTTGCTCTGGAGCCATCCTTCCTGAGCTAAGACAAAAATGTGTGAGCTGGAGGCTAAAAAACTGTGAGCTAGCTCACATTAACTCAGCTTAGAGGGAACACTGCTCATAACCTATTTGTGATCTCTATCCCTAACTCCTCTTTTAATCAGAACAGGCGTTTGATAAGCTACTCCTATGATGTCAAGAGTCTTTTTTGGCCTCTAACAATGCTAGAGCGTAAGTTTCCCCATGATTATCTTTACATATAAAATTCAATGATCTTTCTTTTCATAAAATATAGGGTTGGTGATTGAAAACTAACAAGGCTACATTGCACAGCAAGACACAACAAAGCCCCTCCACTCCGTGCATTACACAAGACCTTTATTTCTACATGAACGATCCTTTAATTTATTCCCCCTAGGAAGGACTGGTGCCGGGATGTGAAATGGTATGCTGTAGCCAGATCTCAGAAGCTAAGTAGAGTCGGTACTTGGACGGGGAAATGACCAAAGCTCTGCTTAGGAAGCAATGGCTAACCCCCTCTGCTTCTCACTTTCCTTGAAAGCCCCTTGCTGAGGTCACCATAAATTGATTGCAACTCGACAGCACTTATGTCTGCATGAAGCAGGGGTCATTTTGTAGAAAAAGAGGTGCAGGAGCTCATTAGCATAACTCATTAGCATAACTTATTTGCATACGCCACACCCCCTGACGTCACCGGAAGTGTGTCAGAAGGCAACACCCACCGCTCAGGCTCCACTGGACTGTTTTGGATTGCCAGCTATTGGGGGGTGGGGGAACGTGCAGGTCTGTCCTCGCAGAAGAGAGAGAGCTTGTACCTGAATAAAACTTGGTCTTAAAGGTGCCACTGGACTGTTTTGGATTGCTAGCTCTTGGGGTGGGGGGAACGTGCAGGTCTGTCCTCGCAGAAGAGAGAGAGCTTGTACCTGAATAAGACTTGGTCTTAAAGGTGCCACTGGACTGTTTTGGGCCGGGGGGGGGGGGCTCTGCAGCTTACCTGGCTGCTTCTTGCTCTGACTGAGGGCTGCTGGGAGCAGGGGGTGGGGCTTGTTGCATGTGCCCGCCCCCTGGGCTCTTTGCTGCCGGAGCTCTGCTCCTGTGCGCTCCTGCAGGAAATAACCCCTGGTATGAAGCACGTATGCAGGATTAGGATCTGCAACTGGAGACTCTGAGATGAAATTAGCACCTGAGTACTGTCATTTGCATCCCCGAACGGTGGCTAATTAAGAGTCAAGATGAAAAACTGTTGGTTGTGGGAATGGGAGCTGCTGGTAATTCCTTCTGGGAGATTGAGGGTAGGGGTGCTGAGTGACCTACTGCCCTCTAGCCTCCTTCCGTATTGGCCCTTATTTAAAATGGCTTCAATAATGCTTCAGGCAAAAGTAAGTGAATTGTTGAACTTGTTGAATATATATATTTCTCGGTGACTGACAATGTCAATATCGACAGAAAACTAGATGGCACATTCACAATAAATACGCCGCGTGTAAAATAAGTAACCAGAATCCTAATAGCCGGCATTTGTTGTCTTTGTAGCAGCCCGAAAGATCGTGGAGCGGCACTCTGAAGAGAGAGAAGCAGAGATGAAGAGGTCAGAATGGAAATGAGTGGAAATACCAGACAGTACAAAGAAATATAATACTGGGGACATGTTGGGTGCCTTTGCCCTTTGGTCAAGACTCTTTTTTTTAAAAAAAAACCCCACATTTTATTAATAGGTTATTATAACAAATTCAACATTAAATCAATATTTTCAACCCATATCCCTTTCTTTGACTCCCCTCCCCCCTTCTGGCTTCCCGCAGTGGTCCCACCCCTTCCCTTTGTTTTCTGCTCTTCTAATTCTCACGTCTTTGCACATCAACAATGAAAATTAATTGGTAACTATTTCTTACACATATTTCTTTTCTCTATCCAATATATCGGAGTTCATCAATTATTTTTTAGTAATTATCAAAACAAAATAGATTATTCTTCACATCCCAACCTTTCTCCAGATATTCTTTAAAGTCTATCCAGTCCGCCCTAAGCTCCTCTGGATCTTTATTGTTCAATTTCCTTGTCAATTTGTCCATTTCCACTATAAAAAGAAGTTTTTTAATCCGTTCCCAGACTTCAGGCACTTTTTCTTGTTTCCAAGATTGAGCAAAAGTCATTCTGGCTGCTGTGATCAGATACCACATCAAAGTTCTCTTAGTCATATTCACGTCTTCCATTTTAAGTACCAACAGAAGTACTTCTGGCTCCTTCTTAAAATTACACTTTAACATTTTTTGCATCTCACTATGTATATCTGTCCAATATTTATTTGCTTTGTCACAAGTCCACCACATATGATAGAATGAACCCTCTTGTTTCTTACATTTCCATCCTTTGGTCAAGACTCTTGACGGAGTTCTGATATCATAGGGGAAAAGATTAGGAAGCTAGCCAAAGGACTACATTTACCTAATAAAGGGTAACTTCACCAGCGCGTGCATTTGATTTCTGAAGACAGTGCCTCAATAATGAGGGGAATAGGTGAAAGGAAGTTGAAAGGGAACATGATCACCATCCCAGCACAGGCCTGTAGCCAGGATTTTTAAAGTCAGGGGGCATTTAAATATCTTAGGGGGCACTGGCTAATCAAATTAAAGGAATACCTAGCTCCATCCCTGTTCCTGCTGCCGCTGGGGAGCTCTGGGGTGGATGGGAAGTTGTGGGGCCTCTCCAGTAAGTTAGGGGGCCTAGCCCCAAGATGCCCCACTGTAGCTAGGGGCCTGTCCCAGCATATAAAAGGAAGTGAAACCCTGAGCTATAGCTTTCTCTTGTTTATCAGACAGCAGAAACTGAACCTGGAAAGCAAGGAGAGAATTGAGGAACTCGAGGCCAAGATTCAGGAGGAGAAACTGAAGCAAAGGAAGCAGAGGTAGTTCCTAGACCCTCAGAACCTTACCAGTTGACAGTACTGTGTTGCATATCTGATTTCGGTTCACCAGTGCTTTGATCTATGAAAAATGCCATGACGTTCCGCAGCATCAGATGACATCGCAGGCGCTCTCTTCCCCTCCTTGCCCGCTTGGTAAATCACTGGGATGTCAATGCTTCTGAGCAGCTTCAGTCTACTTTGGTGTGAATGGAAACAAGATTTGCTCCAAGTGGAAACACTTAGTTAATACTCCTCAGCTTGCTTGCTTGCATTCTTTCTTCAAGTACATCTCTTTTATGTAAGCAGTTGAGTCCCTTCCTTCTAGGCCAACTTTTTCAAACACAGAACATCTCTTTGAATCCAGCTGGTTATGGAAAAGTAATGCCTTAACAGTGTTACAGGATCCAAATATGAAGGCAACTTACGTTCAGTGTCTTCCACTTTATTTGTTCACAAGCACAGAGTGTTCTTTGTTTGGAAAACAACGCTGATGGAAAGTGCACTGGGATCTCCATTTTACAGATGGGGAAAACCGAGGCTGGAAGAACCTCACACTCCATAAAATGAGATAGATCAAGATGGGTACCCACGTTTGTCTGTAGCAGTAGAAAAGAGCAAGAGTCCAGGAGCACCTTAAAGACTAACAAAATTTGTGGTTGAGTAGGAGCTTGTGTGAGTCACTGAATGCTCACTTCTTCAGGTATCTGAAGAAGTGAGCATTCAGTGACTCACACAAGCTCCTACTCAACCACAAATTTTGTTAGTCTTTAAGGTGCTCCTGGACTCTTGCTCTTTTCTACTCCATAAAATGGATTGGGATATGGGCTGCTTCCACATGAACCTTTCATTCTGCATCCTCTCTGAAGCTGCAGTGTGTTTTTTTTTTAAAGCATCCACTCAACATTATCATGCAGTGACCATCACCTGCGCCCCCCGCCTCACAAAGTGTTTCCTTGAACCTCCTATGTTATCAGCATCCCTAAAATATCATACTAAAAGTGGGTTTGGTGAATGAGTGGATGGGGAAGTGCAGATTTTCAGACCAGCTGGGGGACCCCCTGATGGCACCTGGGTTCTGGCCGCTGTGTGACATGGAGTGTTGAACTAGATGGGTCATTGGCCTGATCCAACATAGATTCTCTTATGTTCTTAAAGCCGCTGGTGGACCTCCTGATGGCACCTGGGTTCTGGCCGCTGTGTGACATGGAGTGTTGAACTAGATGGGCCATTGGCCTGATCCAACATAGATTCTCTTATGTTCTTAAAGCCGCTGGTGGACCTCCTGATGGCACCTGGGTTCTGGCCGCTGTGTGACATGGAGTGTTGAACTAGATGGGCCATTGGCCTGATCCAACATAGATTCTCTTATGTTCTTAAAGCCGCTGGTGGACCTCCTGATGGCACCTGGGTTCTGGCCGCTGTGTGACATGGAGTGTTGAACTAGATGGGCCATTGGCCTGATCCAACATGGCTTCTCTTATGTTCAGCCTGCCCATATTGGCACCATTTCCCCCCTGTATTCTCCTGCCACAGGGTAGCAGGTATATTACTGTAGAAACATAACACTAAAGCAATTTTATTTACCGTTATTGACTACTGAGCTAAAAAAAAGCTGGGCAAAATCATGGTGGTGGTAGGGAGAATTCTACCCCCTACCAAATGTGTAGCCTCTGTTGCTCCTGGCTGTTGCATGCACAGCAGCTGCGAGAGCACTACACAGAATTGTTCCTATGTGAAAGCTGCCAGAGTCTCCATGTCCAAGACCATCCCCTATACTCACTGCTAGACCAACTCCATACATTTAACACATTGGCATCCCCCCCATTAAGTGTAGTGGCAGAAGTCTGCATCATAGAACATGGGCTTCGAATGGACTGGCTAGAGGTTGTTACTGAAATCTAGAGGATGGTGTGGAGTTGTTTTCTGTTGTCCCAGAAGGTCGGACCAGAACCAACGGGTTGAAATTAAAGCAGAAGAATTCTCAGCTAAACATTAGGAAGAACTTCCTGACAGAGTAGTTCCTCAGTGGAACAGGCTTCCTCGGGAGGTGGTGGGCTCTCCTTCTTTGGAGGTTTCCAGAGGCCAGTTGGCCATCTGACAGCCGTGCGGATTCTGTGAACTCAGGCAGATCGCGAAAAGGGAGGGCAGGAAGGGTTGCCTCAGTGCTTAGTTCTTGTGGCCCTTTTTTACATGCCCAGGGAAATGCTGATTGCCGCTTTGGGGTCAGGAAGCAATCCTGGAGGGTTTTTTTTGTCATCTTCTGGGTGTGGAACAGCTGTCACTGCGAGTGTGGAGGGGGAGGGATTTGTGAATTTCCTGCATTGTGCAGGGGGTTGGACTAGATGACCCTGGAGGTCCCTTCCAACTCTATGATTCTATGATTCTACCTTTGAAAGATATCTTGTGGCCACAGTGTAAATCTCACTTGAAATTATTTTTATTTGCTTCATTTTATGCCCCGCCTTTCTTCCCCAAAGGGAACCCAAAGCAGCTTATATTGTTCTCCTCCCTTCCATTTTGTCCTCACAACAGCCCTCTGAGGTAGATTGAGGCCCCGGTCACACGGGCCGGATATCACGGGGGGGGGGAGGCGTGGCTGTTTGCCCTGCAGTGAAATAACGCGTGACTGCGCGATCAGGCGTCCCCTCGCGGTCCCGTCGAGGTCCCGTGGTTAGGGGGGAGGTGCCCGATCACACGACGCGCCAAAGAAGCGGCGTGGCATGGCAGGGCAAATGGGGTTGTGTTTTGTTTTTTTTAACCTGAAGTATGTGCATGCCCCATTGGGTGCTTGTGCACATCCCTGGAGACTTCAGAAAAAAACCACCTTTTCGCAATGGGGCATGGGCGGGCGCCGGATGCCACCGGAAACGCGATCAGACGCCCACCCTTGTCCCACGGTTTCCGGAAACTAGTACCTCCGAGGTACTAGTTTTTTGCCACGCATCTTCGGCGGGAAGCCTCGGTTGAGCCACGGGAGCTCTACGCTTCCCAGATGTGGCGGTGAGATCGCGCCCGGAAAATCCGCCTGTCTTCCGTCTCTCTAGCGTGGCTAATGCTCTGTGTGACCGGGGCCTGAGATGGGTAGCCATGTTAGTCTGTCTGTAGCAGCAGAAAGAGCAAGAGTCCAGTAGCACCTTAAAGACTAACAAAATTTGCGGCAGGGTAGGAGCTTGTGTGAGCCACTGACTGCTCACTTCTTCAAATCCTGCCACAAATTTTGTTGGTCCTTAAAGTGTTACTGGGTTCTTGCTCTTTTCTATTGTGTGGTAGGTTAGGCTGCATGTTGTGTTTGGCTGACCCAAAGTCACCCACTAATCTCATGTGGCAGAGTGGGGATTTGAACCTGGGTTTCCCAGATCCCAATCTGACACTCTAAGAAGATGATATTGGATTTATACTCCCCCTTCACTACCCGAAGGAGTCTCAGAGCGGCTTACCACCTCCTTCCCCTTCCCACAACAGACACCCTGTGAGGTAGGTGGGGCTGAGAGAACTCTTTCGAGAACTGCTTCTGAAAGAACAGCTCTGAAATGACTTGTAACTGGCCCAAGGTCACACCAGCAGCTGCATGTGGAGGAGTGAGGAATCAAACCCGGTTCTCCAGATCAGAGTCTGCCGCTCTTAACCACTACACCAAACTGGCGCTCATATTAAAAGTGGGTTCGGTACCGCCATTGTACCACACCATTCGGCATTCTTTGGTAGTGGAGGGGAAATCAATGTTAAGAATAATTGGGGATGGGGACTGAACACGGAATTTCAACTGTAGAAATGCAACTGTATAAATTATATGATGCAGTACGCCTAGAACAGAGAGCCCAGTTCTTGCCGTATCACAAAGGATATTGTGGGGCTGGTGGAGGTGCAGATATGTACAACTAGAAGAACTGAAGAAGTGGAGCATCTACGTGAGTAAAGACTTGGGGCTTTTAAGATGAGGGTTAAGATGACGGGATGAGGAGGAACATAATAGAGCCCCATAAATTAAATGGTGTTCCATGCCGAGAAATTGAAAAGAGAATTTTTCTCTAGCACGGTATTGGGAGTTCAGGGTCTTTGAAGTAAATGTATTCCTAATTGGTTCAGGAAGGACAAAAGAAACTTTGATGTCTATTTAACATGGAGCTTGTTACCATGGACCCCAGTTTTAATAGAGGGTAGGTCTACCGATGACCATTAACCATGCTGTCTCCACATTTAGAAACTGTATGCCCAATTGCCAAATGGTGGGAACAGAGGCCGCAATAAAACTGCTTTATATTGAGTGAGACCTCCTTGGTCTGTCAAGGTCATTACTGTCTATCAGGGCTATTTTTGGGCAGGAACGCACAGGAACGGAGTTCCGGCTGGCTCCCAAGTTGGCTACGCCCAGCCGGAACTCATTAGTATAATAGGCCGCACCCAACAGCAGAAACTCATTAGGATTGGCTACAATTAGGGGTATGTGGCCTACAAAAAGCCCTGGGTTTTGACAACAAACAAGGTAAAGAGAATAAGCAATAGGTGGGTGTGGCTGGATGACCACACTTCTGGTAACATGGGGGTGTGGCCTAATATGCAAATGAGCTGTGCTGTCAGGGTGTGGCCTAATATGCTAATGAGTTTCTGCTGGGCTTTTTCTACAAAAAAAGCCCTGCTCTATGCTGACTGGCGGTGCCTCTCCAGGGTCTTGGGCTGAGGTCTTCCTCTGTCTCCATCTTTCTTTGCTTGTGTGCTTCTCATAGGCATCTGAATGATTATCACTGGAGACAGTGCTGGACGAGGTGGATTCTTGGGGTGATCCAGCAAATACTTAGTCTTAAATGCTCCCTGCCTTGATACGTGCTGCTGCCCACACAGTTGTATCAGTTCTATCTAGTTCCCAATTTACGGATGTATCCAATGTTCCCTCTAAGCTGAATTAGTGTGAGCTAGCTCAGTTTTTTAGCCTCCGGCTCACACATTTTTGTCTTAGCTCAGGAAGGGATGGCTGCAGAGCAAACTAATTTAGGCATGTGGCCCAATGGCTCGCTCACAACTTTAATGCCAGTCGCTCAGAAAGTAGAATTTTTGCTCACAGGATTCCACAGCTTAGAGGGAGCATTGGAAGTATCTACTGATTCCATCTGTGTGGCCCTAACAGGTTTTTTTTAATGTAATTACTGCTACCTTTTGACTTTTATTGTTTTTAATGATTTTAATGTAATGTCTCTGACTCTGTTTTGTCTGATCCGCCCTGAGCCCACTTTGGGGAGGGCGGAATAAAAATCTGAAAAATAAATAAAATTAATATCCTGTCCCACACTTGCCTTACTTTAAATATATGTGTGTGTGTGTTTGTGCTTTCAGAATGGAATTTGAGCAGCGACTGGAAGAGCTGATGGAGAAGCACAGGAGCCTCTGGGAGTGCTATGTAAGGGCCACGTCCTTGCCTTTTGCATGAGATAGACCTGGTCATGCTATTATCCCATGGCTATTATTGCGTGCCGTTATCACACGGTTGATTTCTGGAATGTCAATCTGCATGCAACAATATGCGGTGAAGCAAGTATATCAGTGATGGTGAAGCTGTATTCCCTTCATCTAGCAGCAGAATGATAAATCAAATAGAAGCATTTGGGAGAGAGAGAAACATATTGCCAATTGCTGTGTCCAAAAGTGTAATTGTTGAGTGGCCGAGGTGCAAACACAGCCGCAAGGAACAAGCCCATCAGTTTTGTTCAGATGGATAATGGGTAGGAGTGAGAGGAAAGGCATAGCCAGTACACTACAGAAGAGTAATAGAATCATAGAGTTGGAAGGTACCTCCAGGGTCATCTAGTCCAACCCCCTGCACAATGCAGGAAATTCACAAATACTTCCCCCCCCACCGGCCCTTGCTCCACATCCAGAAGAGGGCAAAAAACCTCCCCCTCCGGGATCCCTGGCCAAACTGGCCGGGAGAAAAAGTGCTTCCTGACCCCAAAGTGGCGACCAGCATTTCCTTGGGCATGGAAGAAAGTAACATTAAAACTGCAGCTCCCAAGCAATACAACTTAAACCATTTTACAAACCACGGGAATAGAAGAGTAGCAGTGCAGCCACGTTCAACCACGCAGCTGTGTTCAGTGAGGGGGTACGAGTGTGTAGATTTGCGGATGCTGGCCTGTGGGTCAAACTTGACAAGGTGCTGGGAGATCTGGAAATGGATCTCGTGAGTATTTGTTCTTATTTCTGCCATTTATAGTCTCTGTGGGATTTGAGGCGGATCACACTGAGACAATTAAAGCAACAGAAACGGCATGCAATAAACAATGCGAGAGAGTTTGGGTTGCAGAAATCTGAAAACAGAGCTGAAACCAAAGCATAAGCGTTCGCTTGACATGTTAAATGATGCAGAGATTACATAACAGGTGCAAATAGACAGTGCTTACTGTACACAGTAGTCTACTCCCCAGTGCCTATCCCTTTACCAAAGCTTCTTATGGAAACATTTCAGTGTAGGTCTGTTACCTGTGTAAAAAAAAAAGCCCTCCTGAATAATTCAAGATGGGTAGCTGTGAGCTCATTCCCTGCCACAAATGTTGTTAGACTTTAAAGGTGCTGCTGGACTCTTGCTTTTTTCTAGTGCTACAGGCAGACTCACACGGCCTCCTGTCCTGAATAATTCAGTTGTGCATATTTTATGGACACAGGAAGATAAGGAGCCCCGCCAGTCACAGGAGATAAAAAATAAGGCCAAGGCCGATGGTGCAGAGTCAGATAAAACATATATTTTATCGCTCAGTTAAATCTTTTCCTCTTTTTGAAGAACAGCTGCAAGGCGAATCAATTCCCCTGACGAAGCCTGTGGGTGAAACACATATGGGATTTTTGGAAATGTAACTGAGTAAGAATATATATATTTTGCCTGATCTTGCACCATTGGCCTTATTTTTTATCTCATATTTTATGGAAAGCCAGAAGGGATGGAGCCTCCTTGACCTCATCAGGCAGGCCATTCCGCAAGGTGGTGGCGGGGCCATAATGGAGAAGGCACGTAGGTGGGCCATTGTTGATTTTGCCCGTTTGAAGGATGGCACCTGCAAAAGGCCCTGCTCAGGTGAGTGAAGCTGTTGGGGCAGAGAATGGGGAGGGAGGGAGTCCTGTGGATGTGAGCCCTGTAACTGAATGGCAACCAATGAAGTGATTGCAAAATGGGAGCATGCCACGCCTAGCTCCCGATATTAACTGCATCAGCTGGAGTCTCCAAGCTGACTTTTAGGGGAGACCCACGAAGACTGCATTGCAGTAGTCCTGTCTCGATGTTACTGTGGAGTGGATTTGGGTGGCCAGAGCAGCCTTTTCAAGCAAGGGGGCCATCTTGTCAGCTAGACTGAGTTGGAAGAAAGTGGTTTTTGCTGCTGCATTAATTCACTTCTCCAGCAGCAATGCTGGCTCCAGTATGACCCCTATGAGCTTAACTGAGTTGGCAAAGGTCAGCTGAAAGCTGCTGAAAATGCAAAGCACAGTGTCCTTCAAGATCTCTTGCCTTCCCAACCAGCAGCATTTCCATCTTGTCCGGGGTCCACTTCAGTTTGTTCACTTTCCAAATTCCAAAGCTAAAAACAATTTCTCCTAAACGTTAATGAATAATATAAATAACATAAATTGTTGAATAATATAATTCTTTCTCCAGGCCAATCTGGCTGGAGATCCTGGAGGCTTTTTGTCATCTTCTGGGCATGTAACAGCGGTCACTGTGGGTGTGGGGGGTAGGCAGGGCTATTTTTGGGCAGGAACGCACAGGAACGGAGTTCCGGCTGGCTCCCAAGTTGGCCACGCCCAGCAGGAGCTCATTAGCATAATAGGCAACACCCAACAGCAGAAACTCATTAGGATTGGCTACATTAGGGGTGTGTGGCCTAACATGCAAAGGAGTTCCTGCTACAAAAAAAAGCCCTGGGTTTTGACAACAAACAAGGTAAACAGAATAAGAAGTAAAAGGTGGGTGTGGCTGGATGACCACACTTTTGGTAACATGTGGGTGTGGTCTAATGTGCTAATGAGCTGTGCTGTCAGGGGTGTGGCCCAATAGGCTAATGAGTTCCTGCTGTTGGGTGTGGCCTATTATGCTAATGAGTTCCTCCTGGGCTTTTCCTACAAAAAGAGCCCTGGATAGGTATGTGTGAATTTCCTGCATTGTGCAGGGGGTTGCACTAGATGACCCTGGAGATCCCTTCTAACTCTAGGATTCTATGGGGTGGGGGATGTCATGTGCTGTGGAACCCTCCCGCCCTGTGTAGCTAAGGGGAGGGAGTTTTGCCCAGCTTGAAGCAGCCCCCAGAACTGTACCAGCATGGGGCAATGGTTAGAGAGCAGGACCAGAATCTGGGAGATCCACCTTCGAATCGCTGACTTGCCATGGGTGTTCCCTAAGGGACTCCAGGCCAGTCAGATGAGGCTGAGAGAGACCATCTCATGCGGTGGTTGTTGTGAGGATAAAATGGAAGAGAGGAGAATAATGTTGCAAGTGGCTATGGGGTCCCCTTTGGGGAGAGAAGAAAGGTGTAAATATCTAAATTAGTATTTGTCCCTTTGGAGGAAATATATGATCAACATTCAGGCAACCTGTGAACGAGCGTCAATGTGATCCTCGCTCCTTGCCAGTGAATTCTGCTTTACTTCTCTTTAGGTAAGAAAGAAGCCGATGACTGAGGCTGACAAAGAGGTTTTGCTGGCCGAAGGTGAGTGACTGCAGCTCTTTGGATGACTTGTTGTGACATATGCAGGGCTATTTTTGGGCAGGAACGCACAGGAACGGAGTTCCGGCTGGCTCCCAAGTTGACCACGCCCAGCAGGGACTCATTAGCATAATAGGCCACACCCAACAGCAGAAACTCATTAGGATTGGCTACGTTAGGGGTGTGTGGCCTAACATGCAAAGGAGTTCCTGCTACAAAAAAAGGCCCTGGGTTTGGACAACAAACAAGGTAAACAGAATAACAAGCAAAAGATGGGTGTGGCTGGATAACCACACTTCTGGTAACATGGGGGTGCGTCCTAATGTGCTAATGAGCTGTGCTGGCAGGGGTGTGGTCTAATATGCTAATGGGTTTCTGGTGTTGGGTGTGGCCTATTATGCTAATGAGTTCCTGCTGGGCTTTTTCTACAAAAAGAGCCCTGGATCCAAAACTCACCCCAGGCAATTATTTCTAAGAGTAATTTCAGAGTTTGTACTTATTTGTGTAGAATCCATGCCCCTTTCTTCAAGGCTACTCTTGTGGGTTCTTGAATATTCTCAGCACTTAAAACTGACGTTCCCATTGCTGGAAAAGCCTGATTCCTGCCCTTGATATGGGATGCCTATCACCCTTCTGGAAGTGCCACGTGGAATATGGTTACCCCATGAGTGTAACTTGTAGCCGGACGTGCCTGTGAAATCCTTGGTGGTAAGTGACCACAGCTCTTCTGACCTTAGAAACAGAACACTTTTCAAGTATGGAAGTACTCATCCACAGGGGTCATTTCGTAGAAAAAGAGGTGCAGGAGCTCATTGGCATAACTCATTGGCATAACTTATTTGCCTATGCCACACACCCCTGGCATCACCGGAAGTGTGGTAACAATTGATTGGCACAGTAATGAGACAATACGGAGAACAAGAAAAACTGTGAAAAAGTGACGCTTAATATGTCTTTGAAGAATTATAGAAAAGTGAACAAAAATAATATACATAATCATAGAAAAATATATTGACGGTGATCTCCGAAATGTCTTGCCGTTTCGAAGGAAGATCTTCTTCTGAACAAAGATGGAGGACCTTATAAATACAACAATATACATCTTTGAAAGTCTGGACATTTATTTTTTTATTTATTTTTCACATTTGTATCCCGCCCTCCCCAATGGGCTCAGGGCGGCTAACAAGGGCAAGGTAATTAGCCATGCCATAATTAAAACATAAAAAACATCCAACACTTAAAAACAATGGTGCTCAATCAATTACAGATATCATTATATAACTTGTTATAATGTAATTAATAAAAAGTGTGAAACCTTACCAAAAATGTATCTCAGAGATTCATATCCTCTGGTGACGTCTTATCAAGGAAGATTCTCTATAAGATACAACAAGCGCTATTGTAATACACATTCCATATTACTTATACATATCATCTTACAAAATATTTAAAATACAGCTTACATGTATAGACAACTCACCAATGTTCATAACAGCTGTAATGTGTAGTAGAACCTGCCATGGGCTAAGATGATTGTAATGCTTAATCAGGTAAGGCTCATGTGGACATTATATGTTATTTTACCATGAATCCTGTCATAACTTAATGTTAATTGTCAATTCCTTATAGGGATTCTCTCACAATCCAGGTGCAGCTAAAGGGCTAATGAAATCCTAATGTCTAACAGGTGAAGCTTCTACTTAGTGCTATTCCTCTCATCAGAGGTTGCCAACTACCAGGGAGACTATGCTTCCAAACTGGCATGCTGAACCCTAAAGATATTCCTATCAAATTAACAGAAAGTAACAGATGTAATAAGTAACTAATTCAGTCTAGAGATGCATACAGACCTACTGAATTCTTTATGAGAATTCATCCAGGTGCAGCTAGAGGGCTGATAAAATCCTAATGCCTAACAGATGAAACTCCTATTTGGAGCTATTCCTCTCAACAGAGGTCGCCAACTACCAGGGAGACTATGCTTCCAAATTGGCATGCTAAACCCTACAGATATTCAGATCAAATTAACTAAAAGCAACAGATGTTATAAATAACTAGTTAGGTCCAGAGATGCATTCAGACCTGCTGGATACACCGTGCTTAGTTTAAAGATCCAATACGCTTCGCGCCACAAGAGTACTTGGTGGATGTCTTTCCTATAGTACCTGTTTGTCTGGATCACTTCTATCACTGTAAAGTTGAAATCATCATGACTGTGTCCAATGTTCCCTTTAAGCTGTGGAGTCTTGTGAGCAAGAATTCTACTTTGTGAGCTACTGGCATTAAAGTTGTGAGCGAGCGATTTGGCTACTGCATAAGTTAATTTGTTCTGGAGCCCTCCTTCCTGAACTAAGACAAAAATGTGTGAGCCGGAGGCTAAAAAACTGTGAGTTAGCTCACACTAACTCAGCTTAGAGGGAACTCTGACTGTGTCCCATACTGACAAAATGGTCTATGAGAGGGGCTTCCAGATGTTTATGTTTAATTTTCGACTTATGCTCTAAAATACGGGTCTTGACTGCCCGAGAAGACTCCCCCACATACCTTAACCCACATGGGCAGGTTATTAAATAAATGACCCCCTGCCATCACCGGAAGTGTGTCAGAAGGCAACACCCACCGCTCAGGCTCCACTGGACTGTTTTGGATTGCTAGCTATTGGGGGGGACGGGACGTGCAGATCTGTCCTCGCAGATGAAGCAGAACTTGTACCTGAATAAAACTTGGTCTTAAAGGAGGCACTGGACTGTTTTGGGCCGGGGGGAGCTCTGCAACTTACCTGGCTGGTTCTTGCTCTGACTGAGGGCTGCTGGGAGAAGGGGGTGGGGCTTGTTGCATGTGCCCGCCTCCTGGGCTCTTTACTGCCGGAGCTCCACTCCTGTGCACTCCTGCCAGGGCAAGCAGAATTTATTTATTTAATTTATACCCCACCCTCCCCGCTGAGGCAAGCTCAGGGCGGCTTACACAAAAAATACAAATACCAATTAAGATCCACATAAAATCATCCCAAAACAATTCAATTATAAAACGATTCAATAAGGTGCTAG
This sequence comes from Gekko japonicus, assembly GCF_001447785.1. Taxonomy (NCBI): domain Eukaryota; kingdom Metazoa; phylum Chordata; class Lepidosauria; order Squamata; family Gekkonidae; genus Gekko; species Gekko japonicus. Next base: position 2,279 of record NW_015162512.1, on the reverse strand, counting down.
CGATGATTAATTAGTTACTTGGCGATGGCGTACTGTATGAGTGAATGCAAAGATCTAACAAAATGTTCTGCTCAATGATCTCTTAGAGAAACTGATCCAGGAGAAACTGGCTCGTGTGCAGGATGAGTTGGATTTGCTGAGGTGCTCTCCCTTCAATGAAGAGCGGAGGTTTCTCAAGAGCCCCGCAGCAGCTTGTGCCATGTGAGTGTATACTAGCTAGTACTCTCCTTTTGGTATGAAGCCGCTTAGCTGTACTCTGCCACTATTTTGCAGGGTATCTGTACAATGATCAATTTGCAATTTGCTAAAATAGAAAGGAATTTACAAATAAAAACTTTTAGCTGAACACAGTGATCTCGTTAAAAACAGGTATGTTTCTAACGTTAAGGCAATAAAAATGGGTACCTTAGACAAAATATATGGAGGATGCCAACCTCCAGGTGGGACCTGGTGATCCCCCGGAATTACACCTCAACTTCAGACTACAGAGATCAGTTCCCCTGGAGGAAATGGATGCTTTGGAAGATGGACTTTGTGGCATTGTAACCCACTGAGGTCCCTGCCCTCCCCAGGCTCCACCCCCAAATCTCCAGGAGTTTCTCAAGCTGGATCTGGCAATGCTACCTCACCATCCCCTGCTGGTGGCCAGGGGGAACCTGGCAACTCTGTAAAACCATTAGAGGAGTCCATTATGGTGGACTGAGATGGGATCGTCCATATTAGGGGGATGTGAATGCATGTAATGGGGGAGCAGGGTTGTACCTGCTGGCTCTACTCCAGAGCTCTTTGCAAAGCTCCTGGCCTGGTGGATTGAGTCCACTTCTCTTTTCAGGTGTACATATGAATACACTTCTCCATGTCAGACTTGTTAGGTTATAACCTTATAGCTGCCAGCTCAGACCAACCCAACACATCATCAGTGGCCTACAGCTCTTCCTGGATAAAGAGGCCTTTTGATGGTGAGCCTTTCCATGCTGACAGGCAGCCCCCCCCCAGCTTCTAACCAGCAACGGGGAACTGCCTAACAGACACAAATCTAGGAACCTAACCCTGCCATAAAGAAGAAGAGAAGAGATTGCATTTATACCCTGCTTTGCACACAGAACGTTCTACCCAAAGGAGTCTCAGAGCAGCTTCAAATCTCCATTCCCTTCCCCTTCCCTCAACAGACACCCTGCGAGGTAGGTGGGACTGAGAGAGCTCTTTTGAGGACTGCTCTTGAGAGAACAGCTCTGAGAGAACTTGTGATTGACCCAAGGTTACACCAGCAGCTGCATGTGGAGGAGTGCGGAATCAAAACTGGTTCTCCCAGATTAGAGTCCACGCTCCTAACCATTATACCAAACTGGCTCTCAGATACCAATTTTGTCCCCATATACATTCAGGCAATACTATTGCAGGACCAAATCATATGAGATCTATCAGGGATACCTAACCTTTTTGAGCCTGTGGGTACCTTTAGAATTCTGACACAGGATGATGGACACAACCATAAAATGGCTGCTGCAGAGGGGAATTTAACCAAAAAAGGCTGCTGCATGCATGCACATTTCTTTAATCTTAAAGGTACCTCAGGACTCAAACTTTGTTCTGCTGCTTCAGACCAATATGGCTACCCACCTGAATGTAACTTCCTTGATAAGATAGGCTCTCTAACTCAGGGGTGTCAAACATGTGGCCTGCGGGCCGGATGAGGCCCCCGGAGGGCTTCTATCAGGCCCGCAGTGGAACTGGCTGTCTTCTGCTTCTTCTTCCAGTTCTGCTGCAGCTGCATCATTGTAGGTTTGCAGCTTACAGATAAACACCTGAACAGCATACTCAAGATTGCAACAGCACAGACATTTTGATGCAATAATTCAGAGCAAGAGGTGTCAGTTATCAGACACTGTTAAATGAACAAAATATTGCAAGAGTGCTAACGTTTTAAGCATGTTTTTATTTTAAGTTAAAAAAAACCCTTTGTGTTCGTGCCCTTTATAAAGTTTATATCTCCGCTACCTGGCATTACATTTTATGACACACATGGCCCGGCCCAACAAGGTCTCATTCATGTCAGATCCGGTCCTCATAACAAATGAGTTCGACATCACTGCTCTAACTTAACTTGGCAAATTTGCCTAGTGGACAAAAAGAGAGAGAGAGAAAAAAGAAACGGTACACTGGAGAGTTATAGCCTGCTTTTTAGTTCTTTCGGTGTGCGAAGGAAGTAACAGCAAATCAGTAAACAAGTGAATTCATAAAGAACTAAGCAAACTGTAATGTACTGTCGCCATTACCAC